>NC_079151.1:107929040-108241262 GCF_947563725.1 Argiope bruennichi | reverse complement strand
TTCTAAGCCAAAAATATCTTTTTTCTTGAAATCATCCAATATGACGTTAGACTTTTAAGGAATCATAGCATTTGGCGGAAAATACATAAGATGAGGAAAAATGTTAAAAATAGCAATATTATATTATATTAGATTTGGTATTAAGTTAATAAATTATTTTATTATTTTCTGGCATACATAATCTAGAGAAACTACAGTAATCGTCAAAAAATTCGAACTCGAGATTTTGACGTTTGACTCGAGATTTACGTTTTAGACTTCCCGGAATTAAACACACACACACACACACACACACACACACACACACACACACACACACACACACACACACACACACACACACACAAGCATTTAGAATCATTATTATTGATATATTTAATAACTTAAATATATCAAATATGGTATGGGATTTTGAGATTACACTCGTAATTCTGAGTCAAATTTTTGTTTCAATCAATTCGGATAAATGCGTCTGAAACACAAATTCGATTTTCGGATACTATCAGCATGCCAGGGATTGATCGCCAAAAAACTCGCCAAGGATAACACGATATATTCAGTCAATATGCTATATTTACGGCAAAAGTTGATATCTCGCAACTATTATGCACCAATGCCATTGCAAGGCTTTCTCTGGCATAGCACCTTTATTATAGAATATGCAAGAAAGCTTTAGGGAGACCTCTCTCCCGGATTATTCTTTGTTATTTACACTTTTAAACACACGCATTCAATTTGAGTCTTCCAAAATATAAAACTGCAAGTTTTAGTTTGTATTTTATTATTTCAGTCGCATGGTTTCCCAAGTTTTATTTAAAGCCTATTTATAGCAACAAAATGACATTGTTGCCAATATTTATTCTAAAAAGGTAAAGCAGTAATTAAGAGAGAAGTAATTCTATTGCCTAATTCACAAATAATTACAGACTTCCTGCATGACGTATAAACAAAAAACAAATGGGAGGGAAAAACAACCTCCTTTTGTGTAAGTGTTTGCGAAGCTAATCGAATGAGAGCGGAGATTAGGTTGGATCCACAACAGAAACCTTTTCAGATTAATGTCTGGACGGAAAACGAGATTAGTTGTAGAAATAGCTGCCCTTTCGAGTGATAAACTTTAATGGGCATTGACACAGAGAACTAAGGAAATGTTGGTTGCCTGCTCGGTTTAATTGTATTGTAACGGCACTGCACCATAATTTCTTAATTGATTTACTTGCACTTCTCTAAGTAAAAGAATCATCGGGAAATATTTTGTCTTACTTATATAGCATACTACAATGAGGGTCCTAAAATGGTTAAAGAGGAACAAAATTATTTTATTTTCTAATACAGTAGCGATTTTGAAAAATATAAAAGTAATTTATCTTCATCTATTTCTTTCTTAATATTTAATAGCCAATCATTTAATTTCTTAATCTTTGAAAGCCATGCTGCGTTTAACACACATAAAAAAAGTTAATTCTTAAGAAAATATTTTACTGTATTTCGCCATATTAAGTGTAATTAAATTAGTTTTTTTCTTTCAAAATGATTTTTATTAATTTTATGAGATTGCTAAACATAGTCTTAAAATATATATTATTTACTCCCCAAAATTTTCTCGTTTACTCTTTAACAAACCTGTCATACCAGAGTAGACCTTGCACTGTATGGGGGGGGGCAATAATAACAAAATATTGAATTTTGGAGAGAATATAGCCGTTTTATTGAGTCTATCGTATCATTCTTGACGAATATTTTGACGATGAATCCCTGACATGTCTTTAATAGTAACCAAAAATTGAACTATTGTGTTAAACACGTTTTTTTCTCAACAAAGATTTGACACAAAACTGCAAGCAAATACATACATACATACATATATATATATATATATATATATATATATATATATATATATATATATATATATATATATATATATATATATATATATATATATATGATTTCGTTTACATTTTTTTTGCTAATACAGACCAATAGACAAGCAACCCATTGTTGGATTTAGCTCAATAATTGATAGATATCTACACTATATATGCTAAATCTATATACGAAATCTTATTTAACTAGCTCTCTTTATTTTGTAGTTGTCGTGTTAATTTAGATTGAATAGCCACACAGACGAACTTTCTTTGAACAGATTTTACTCAAAATTTGATGTAAATCTGCAAATTTGGTGTAAAAACTATATATGAAATTATAACTATATAGCTCAAAGCGTTTTTGTTTTATCTTTGTCACGGACAGACGGACAATTTCATGGAGGTTTGAAACTGAAATTCGTAATAATCGATTTTTTTATGATTACTATACTTTCTCTATATTTCGTATACGAGAAAATAAAAATTGATATTTAAGCTTCCAAATGCGCAAAATACTAACCGTGTTCTTACATTACATCAACTCCACCGTCCCTCTTAGTTTTATTCCCATATTGACATCTTCTTACAAGTTAAAATTCATTTCCATAAGGATTTTTTTGTACTTTTAAATTGCACACTTCATAAGTTTAAAATAATCATTACTAAAAAATAATGAAATTATTTGGTTTTAAAAATTTAGAGATAAAAGTAATAACTAAAGCATGAAACGGTAATAGATGCACTACTCAAATACTCTGGAAACTTAATTGCATTTATAAATAAGTCTTAATTTTTATTGAAAGATTAGAAATTTTCTCCCTTATTAAGTTGTAACTTATTTCCTCCTAAAGATTGTTTTCAATCACAGTGTTTTTACTTTTTGGCTTAGACGCCCTTTTTTAATAAAATGTGTTTACTACTTATTGTGAGCTTATGAAAGCAACTTTCTGTTTTCCTGCCTTTCTTTTCTGAATCTATTTCGTATTGCATTATTATAATTATAAATGAAATCTCTGAACAGTTTTTTCTTTGCATTATATTACTTAAAGCCTTCTCTCACATTGAATGTAAATTGAACTGAAATTAAGCAATTAATTGATAATTAAGTTACGAAAATGTTATAATATTATGTTTCCCTCAGAAATGCAGAAATGTATTGTTCACTCGTTTTACAGAAAAATCGTGAAAAATCGTTTCGAAATACAAAATTTCAAATTTAAAAAAAAATCATCTTTTCAAACATAAAAGCAAACTATATTTTTCTTTTATGTTTTGTATATATTATTTATTTCTATAATTTTAATAATATATATATATATATATATATATATATATATATATATATATATATATATATATATATATATATATATATATATATATATATATATATATATTGTATATAAATTATATATGTTTTAAAATATTTATTTTTAAAAATGTTTATTATATATTTATAATATTTATTTTTAAAAATTAGTTATGGAAAATATATTCAGAAATGATTTTTTTTATTCCTTAAACATATAAAATATCTAAGTATTGTAAAAGTAATCTTCTTATACAGTGAAAAATTTTTAAGTGAAATATTTCTCTGATTCCAGTGGTTGTTTAATGAAAAATTACTGTTAATTTTGTAAAGTACTGATCATTTTTACTAGTTCAATCAGATGCCGTCCAAAATTCAATTTTCCATTTCATTAAATTCTAATTTCTTCCTTTTCTCAAATTATTTTCACTATAGATATTCATTATAATAAATAAAGAATTTTTCTGAATGTTTCTATAATTCTTGAACATTTTCATGATATTACCGGAACAAAGGTTTCTTCCTATCCGTCATTTTTAAAGTGATGCCTCTTTCATAACATTTTCAAATACATTGACAGTTCAAAAAGATACTGGATTTCCCAATAGAACCTATTAAATGAATGGAGAAGTATTTCGGTTATTCTCATGTTCACGAACAATTTAAAATACCTTGAATTAATCAATCTTTCCAAGATTAATCTTCTTTTATCATAATTTATATCAATTCCCCCTCTCAAAATGCGAATAGATTCCCAAATTAGTCAAGTATATGAAATCATTTCAATGTTTAGTTGGCGTTTCAGTCAACCTCGTGTTTGCAAATATTTCAAGAAACTGTTCATGTGTATAAATGCCTTAGCAACTTCGTGAAATGATGAAGAGATATAATGTCTAAAAGCATTGCTTAGTAACAGAAATGTCTGTCAACTTTTGCTGGCAAACATTGACCATTATTTCGTGACGCAGTAAATTGGCGAACAGTTTTGCGTGGTGACATTGTGTAATATCTGCTTTCGTGATGCAGTCGGAAAAATATCAATAAACCCGGGAATGCGGTCCACTTGCCGAAATCTTAACATCTTACGTAATGACGATCTCAACCAAATTCTGAACATCGACATGTAAACGCATTACCCTGTCTCTCATGTAGAAATCGAAAAATCTCCAAGTAAACCAGGGGGTCGTCAAAATAAAATATAAGTAACATCAGAAAAGAAGACTCTAGATTGTCTGATATACGAGAAAGTTGCATTATACGAGAAAGTTTCATTTTAGGTCTGTAATAATGCCGTAATAGTTATTTACCAAAGATAACTCTGAGGAGGCATAAAATGGTGAGGAAATTTTAATTTCAGCAGTCTTTGAACTCCTATGACCTTCAGTTTTTTAACAAATAAAACGTTAAATTAATAGAACTGCACTCATTGGAGACATATGACTTTTTTCTTTGTAAAAACTTGCTATTAGACTATAGTATGTATGACCATAAAGATCTCGATGAAAATTGTAAAGTCGAAAACTCAAAATAAAATAATCTGCATTCCAGGAAGCATTTCTTAATATAAAACTCAATAATATATAAGTAAAACAGAGCTTTGCCATGTGAGCTCAACTCACGTGCACGCGTTTCCATTAATCTTCTTAGACCATGGCTTTTGATGGACGGAAGAATCACGAACGTTGGTAAGTCAATATTTAAGTAAATTGTTTTTATTGGAAATGTATTTGCAAGATTGTGACACATAGCATTTGGATTTAAGTGGTTTGCATCATAAAGTTCAACACCCACAAAGACAAACATACATTTGTAGGTATTCCTAGCAAACATACATTTGTATGTTTTTTTTGTTTACCCACTCTTTTTATTTGTGATGATAATCGTAAAATAAAATACTAACTGTGCAGATTTATGTAAAAAGCAAAATTGCTTTAAGGATCTCTGATTTGGCTTCGGAAGCAGTTCTTAAATGTGTGAAATTTGCCGTTTAAAATCGAACCATTGGGAATTTTGAAAAATAGCATATTTATAATGAGAAATTTTATGAAAAATGTTGTTCCGAAAACGATTTTTATTGTTATATAATTAATCTTTTGCAATTTATAAAGTGATCAATATAAAAAAATACCTTAGCTCATCATATTTATCAACAATAAAAACCATCGGGAGTGATCACCCAATGTCTTTTTCGCATACTCTCTAAAAAAAACTTGTCATGCAATAGAATGCCTTACAGTTATAAAATACTAAATTTTGGAGAGAATTTAGAAATTTTTACTGAATATATCGTGTCATTTTTGGCCTGTTATTTGCCGATTAATTCCTAGCAAGCGTTAATACTGTCCGAAAATCGAATTTAAATTTTAGACGGATTTTTCCAACCGATTGAAATAAAAATGTGTCAAAGAATTGCACTTGTTGTCATAAAATCTCATACCAAATTTGATATATTTAAATCATTGCGTTTTTAAGTTACTGCGTTTACTTTTATTTTAAGGTGTATGTACACACTTGAAACTTCAAAAATCGTTCAAAATATCGAATATTTTTTTTATTGCTTAATAATGTTCTCTGATCCTTTAACTTTCAAACGATACCAAGATGTTGTCAATATTCTAAATATTTCTCGAGTTATAATTATTTTTCTTGAGGTGCTTTCATTAAAAACTCTGGTTACGGTGTTTTTAAAATTCATTTTATGAAGAATGCTATTTTTCCGCCATGTTGCTTCATTCAAACAATCATAACTCAACAAGAAATGAACCAAATACAGTGATTTATATATCAAAATAATCTGTATGAAATAGCGGATGTTTTGTGCCTCAATCAAAGTTATATTTATAGAAATAAATTTTAATAGCTATTTAAAAGTTAAAATTACAGAAAAAATCTCGCTTTTTCTATTCATTGTTGATGAAAAAATTGTTTAAAAAAACTATATATTTTTATAACTTGATTGAGGCAGACAACATGAAGACTAATATTAGGCATCATTTCCAACTAGAATTGCGTGTCTGCACAAATTAGAATTTAAGATATCATGTTTCAAAAAATAGCCTAATTAGCTCATTAAATATTATTTAATTAATTAATAATTAGTGTAATATGTTTTTTTCTCACTGAAATGAGTTTAAACATATATTAATGACCTACTGTGAAGAAACAGGATTTTTAAAGTTAAAATTTTAAAAAAAATCTTCTAGTGTATACGTACACCTTAAAGTACAGACTGGCAGATAATAAACCCTTAGTTGAATTTGGCTAAAAATTGGACAGTTATCTAGACTATAGTGTTAAATTTGTGTAACAAAACATATCTATCTAGCTCTCTTCGTTTTGTAGTTTTTATATTAACTTTTATTCGGACTGGCAGATAAACAGTCTTCCGCTAATTGGACTTCGTTCAAAATTTGATAAAAAAATGTATGAAGTTGGTGCAAATTCCCTTTACCAAATTTCAACCGTCTAGCTCAAAGCGTATTTGAGTTATTTTTGTCACAGATAGAAAGATGAACATTATCTGAAAAAAAAATTCAGGCAGTTTAAAACGCCGTCATTCGGGAAAATCTCGAGTTTGAATTTTTTGCAGATTAATATATTTTCTTTTTACTACATATACGAGAAAGGAAATACATCGTTGATGTTAATGAAATTATCGAAATCCCGAGGCAGTAAAAAGTATCATTAAAACCTTTAAAAAAGATAAATTATATCTAAAATACATATTTACTTTTCAAAAGTGTTTTGAAGATAAAATGAAAATTTTTCAAAAAATTAAATTCATTGTGTACTTAATTATATGAAAATATTGGCATAGCATTTCATTTCAATTTTATTTTAAACTCTTTACATTTTGATGATATTATCATTTGCTAAACAATTAATGTATTTTTTTACGAAACTAATTTAATTAATTTTCAAAAAATAACTTCAAGTATCGAAATTAGAGGACTTAACTATGCAGATTAAAGAGAACAGATTTTTTTGTATATCTTAATTCCTGCAACAAATGATCTAATACATCATTTCTAACTCTAAGCAATTAAATAAAAACTAATTATGAAGAAGACGAACTAATTGTATGTAGAGTTCCTTACATTTGCTTTAATTAGCTTAATTAAAACGGGAGTGATATGTTTTTTAGTACGAAGATATTTAGATACTTAAAGGTTTGAGAGGTTTATTTTTTTCACCATAAGCAAGATCGTCTATGTAGTAAAGTAATGAATAAATCATTAACTAGTGCTCAATTTAATTTTATTTAACGATATATTTTCTGGGAAAACCTAATTATTTCGTACATAATCAATTTTATACTTTAGAAATAAACATTAAGAGTCCTCATTTTCGATGCTATTATGTTGCAAGTCAGGTTAGTAACAAAATTAAAAGCAATATATAAGAAATGTATCAGTAATAGATATTGAATTTAATATATAAGAGCATATAAGTTTTTTCTTTGATCTTTTTGCGAACTTGTAGAAAAAGATTTTGTTACTTATTAAATGGATACTACCGGTGTAAAACAGAAAGATGTATTTGAAATATTGAGTGAACTGTCAGAAGAGCAAAATATTTCGATTTTAATTCTGTGAAAAAACCTTTCAAGGAGTATAGTCAGATGGACGTTGATGTATCGAAAATATAGTTTATCTTGACATTTATTCTACCAGTAAAATAAAAGGTTATTGAAGAAATTTATTAGACGTTATTTCAAATTTATTCTACTAGAATTATAAAAAGTTTCTTTCAATTATTTTATGTTTGAATAGCAAATATCAAAGAAATTTATTAATTTAAATACTTTTAAAAATTTTAAAAAAATGCATAATTCATTAAATAATTTTAAAAATGTTGAAAATGATTGAATAAAGAATCAATTTTAATGATTTAAAGAAAAAGAGTAGAAAATATTTTATAAACTATAGTTGAAATTAAATTTTGCATTTAGAGCATTATTTATTTAGACCTCATTTTGAAAGGAATTTCTCATTGCACTAACGTTTTGTTTAAACAAGATCTATGAAATCTCTAATTAGAATTATGTATAGAATAAGATATAGTATACAATTCATTTTCGTTCAGACTAGATCTACACAATATTTAATCAAAATTGTGTACATATATATGATATAATGCACAATTCGCCCTCGTTCAGACTAGATTTATGAATTGTGTACATATTAAGTCACAAAGAATTAATTAAGTCCCTAATTAGAATTGTGTACATATATAAGATGTAGTACGCAATTTATTCAGTTTAGATCTATGAAATCTTTAATTAGTATTGTTTACATATATAAGATAAAGTACGCAATTTGTTCAAATTAGATCTATGAAATCTCTGATTAGAATTGTGTACATATATAAGATATAGTATGAAATTCATTCTCGTTCAAATTAGGTCTATGAAATATCTAATTAGAATTGTGTACATATATAAGATAGAGTACTTAAATCGTTCTCTCTCAAACTAAATCTATGAAATCTCTGATTAGAATTTTGCACATATATATAGAATATAGTACACAATTCTTTCTCGTTCAAACGGGATCTATGAAATCTTTAGTTAGAATTATGTGAATATATATGATAGAGTAGAATTCTGAATATGAGGAACTGATTTATGATTTTCTATGTATTTAACAGGTAAAAAATTATAAATTTTAAAATTATCTGACGAAATATTTTTCTGAAAATTTGAAAAATACAAAAACACCAATAATCTAAAGGTTCGAACTATTAATAAAATCAAAACTGCACTCTGCTGTTAGTTTCTGATTAATTTCACTCGGAAAATAAGGTAATTGTAAATTTTGAAAATAGAAAAATAAACTCCATCTTGAAGAATCGGAAATAACCAACCATTATTTACGCACTGTTTGTCAACACTTTTTCTAGAATATAAAAATTTAAAAAAATATCTCACATTTCGAAACAGATATTATTAGAGAACTTCAAGAATCCGAAGTAATTTGGTTTGATATCTATATGATTTCTGGAAATTTTAGATTATCCGAGATTTTCGGGAAACTATTCTTTATGTACCAAATGCAATATATTATTGACTTTGTATGTTCTGTGAATGAGTATGGAAAGATCTAGACTGATTCACATAGTTTAGAGGCGAAATTATGTTGTCGAAATTCACATGGCCGTAGCAAAAATCAATCATTATTTAGGTCAAAATTCACAAACCCGTAGCAAAAATCCATCATTATTTAGGTCAAAATTCACATTCGTAGAAAAAATCTAATATTATTTAGTTCAAAATTCACATGGTTCCAGA
Organism: Argiope bruennichi; assembly: GCF_947563725.1. Taxonomy (NCBI): domain Eukaryota; kingdom Metazoa; phylum Arthropoda; class Arachnida; order Araneae; family Araneidae; genus Argiope; species Argiope bruennichi. The sequence goes on along the minus strand of NC_079151.1, from coordinate 108,231,796 downwards.
AAAATTCTAACATTATTTAGGTCAAAATTCACATGATCATATCCAAAATCCAATATTATTTAGATCAAAATTCACATGGTCGTAGAAAAAATCTAATATTATTTAATTCAAAATTCACATGAATGCAGAAAAATTCTAACATTATTTAGATCAAAATTCACATGATCATATCAAAAATCCAATATTATTTATGTCAAAATTCACATGGCCGTAGCAAAAATCTAATATTATTTAGGTCAAAATTCACATGGATGCAGAAAAATTCTAACATTATTTAGGTCAAAATTCACATGATCATATCCAAAATTCAATATTATTTACGTCAAAATTCACATGGTCGTAGCAAAAATCTAATATTATTTAGTTCAAAATTCACATGGTTGCAGAAAACTTCTAACATTATTTAGGTTAAAATTCACATGATCATATCAAAAATCCAATATTATTTAGATCAAAATTCATATGATCATAGACGAAAAAACTGAGACCAGGTCCTCGAGGAGGGATTCACAGCGCTATGACAGTTGCAGGATTTGTTTTACCTATTGCTTAGTCAGCACAGGTCGAATTAGTGTTCACTTCACTAATCTGATATGTGACCCCTAATTTGGTATGCAATTAAATGTTTTCTTGCTGATGCGATGTAAAAGTTCGTAAACGTAGAAAGTTGCCTAAGGAACACGTAATCTGACCATCAACCAAATTTATGAAGTTTGTCGTAAAAACGGTCTCGTGTTATTTCTGAAAAAGACATTATTCTAATCAAATAAATTCTGATTTATATTAAATATTTGATAGATATCCCTCATGGCTTCTCAAGTAATCTTAATAGTTATGTAATATTTAGCCTTAATAATGATTATCTAGAAATAAAGGCTTCTATTTCATCATGATATTTTTTTCTTTCCTTTAGTTTTTCAACGCTTGTTGTATGCAAAAAAAAAAAAGCTTAAGAAATTCATTTCAAATTCGCTGACTTTTTTACACTCAAACATTGAAGCGACATTTTACATTAGTCTACTACACATAATGAGTTCATTAGAATTTAATTATGTGAGAGAATTTAATTCCAAGAGAATTTAAATGAGGAAGCACTTTAGCTTAATGTGTTATGTAATTACTTCTATTTGAAAATTCGTCTCATTTTTTTATTCATTTAATTAAACATAGCGCTCTAGAAAAAATTCCTATTTTTGCTTGTCATTTTCTCTAATTATGTATAATTATTCTAAAGTCTGGCTCCAAACTCTCTTTCCTAATGAGAGCCTGAAACATAAATAAAATATTTCATTTATAATTTTAAGGGAAAACGAGAATTTTTCTTATCTGAAATGGAGTCATTTCTAAAAATTGCTTGAAAGCGGTTGGTTATTATAAAACACCTTTATCCAACTCGTTTTTTCATGCTCATTTACTAAAAATATTATATAAGATTTTTAAACTCGCATTAGAAGTTTTGTCCATTTGGTTGTATATGTGTTTCTGTAATTGGATTTTTTACATCTTTTAACCCTTAACTGGGGAGGTGAAAATTTAGGACTTAACTGGGGTGGTGCAATCTACGAGACAGCATTTTGTTTACACTCAAATTAAATTTTCTAATGAAAGTATTAGTATGAAAATCAGCCAATATATTTTGCAGATATTTTTCTTGATATAGAAATATGTGTTAGAAAATTTTCAAACTATATTATCATTGAAAAAATAATTGCGTTTGAACATATATTTTCGCCTCAAATTATTTGTTACAGCAAATAATATTCTTCAAAAACATATTACTTTTTATTTTTTAAATCTTATTTATTTTTCAAGTATACAAATGTATATAGAAAAGAATATAATGAAAAATTCAACAACTATGTGAAGAAAATGACAATGGATAATATTTACCCTTTTTTCTATCAATATCAGTTTTAAGCAGAAACTTGTGAACATTCGTAGCAGAGTTTCCGAGGGCATTTTAAACATACAGTTTAAGTATTAGTATAAAAATCAACCGGCAAATTCTGTAGTTATTTCTTTAGGTATATCAATATATTTCAGAATTTTTTTTTAAATACACTATCATTAGAAAAAATAGTTATGTTTAAACGTATATATCAGAATCAATTCGAACTTTCATCTAAAAAATCTTCTGTACAGTTATCCTCATCACTAAATCACTTTCTGCTTCAATAAAAAGTCTCTGGAGCTCTGCTTCATAAGGGGATCAATAGATTGGGTGATATTTCGAGACCAAGTTTTTGATCCATCTGCTAAGACTTGTATAATATTGGAGCACTTAAAGAGAGGTGCGGTCCCACAAAGAAATAGCTTAAATATTAAAAAAAAAAAAAAAAAAAAAAAAAAGCATCCACTGAAACCAGTTGAAAAAGTGCAAGTGTTGGGGAGGTCACGGAACAATAAGCTACAGGGCCAATCCATTCGATTGAGCTAAAAATAGAATAGGGGTGACCGAAAGTCCATCTTTAGCGGTCTGAGATACCGCACTTCCCAGTTAAGGTTCAAAATAATTTTAAAAATTTTATGTGTAATGAAAAATATGCTATTTTTTTGTAATAAATAAGCATTTTAGTAAAAATCTTTAGTTAATTCTTTTCTAAAATTTCTTTCAAAAGTCATTATTTTAATGAATTTTTTTTCCTGATTTCTCTTTTTACAGCGGTTTACATAAATTCGGCTAAAAATAATTTTTAAAAAAATCCTGCACTACCGAAAAGAGAATTTTATAAAATATCCCATATTCATTAACATAAATGGTATTTAATTAACTTGTGATATAGATAACAGATCTCATTAAAATATTGCTTTTATTTAGTAGAAAAAGCAATGTCTGAAAATCCTTATGCTATTGGCCCATTTTGGATTGCATTGAAATATGAATTATTCTAAAAATATTCGATACTAAATAATTGTTGTAAACGAAATGTAAATGGTTTTCTTCTGATTAATTATAGTTTTAGTTTAGTATCGAAAAATAAAATTTACAAATTAATGATTAAAAAAGTATTTAAGTATTTCCATCATTAGAATCATGTTTAGTAAAAAAGATTTATATAAAAATAATTTTTCAAATAATTATGCAGAATCTTTCGAAATACTTACTACATAAACAAGTTTGATCAAAAGGAATTTCAGAGAAATTTTGTAAACAACATAATTAAAATCTCTTATAATATCAGTTCCAAGGAATTTGTGGAGAAATAGTTTTGAGAAACCTATTTAATGGTCTTTAATGACTTCCATGATATTGTTGAAAATTTAAAAACTTAAAAACAAAGCATTTTATAGGTTTAAGGCTATCTTTAGAGTACGCCATTTGAATGATTGTTTGTGAGCTAAATTAAAAATCATGCACTTTTAATTTCTATGTTTTGTGTAGTTCACTATAATTTCCCCTAAAATCTAAGTATAATGATTGTATTTAATATACTTCAGTTCCATAATCTTATTGAATACTTGTCAGATAATTACCGTACTGAATATATTGCAATGAAAACTTATATTTTTCTAAAATAACAAATACTGAATTTACTAATCAAAAATATTTATATTAAAATTAAAAATTTCAAAAGCGATTGTCTTTAGATATTTCCCCTATATTGGAGGAATCAGGGTATGGAAAATTAATTTTTATTTATTTACCAAAAGTTGTTTATCATTAATTTATACCAGTAAATTCAAGTTAACTATTTCATGGGACATTAAACGGTTGCTTCCAAAATCTCTTAAAGTATTGCATTACTTTTTTTCAAAATTACTATAAATATAATAGAATACAATCTACTGATGCATATAGTTTATATTAATTTTTGCATCTACATAATAACTTTCAAATTTCAAAGTTCTTCAAAATTGGACAAATAAATTTGAAAATGATAAAAAAATATTTTTAATCTTATAAATGCATCCGTTACATTTCATGAAAACTTTAATTCTGACAATTTCATTTTTATAAAGATTTTCTAAATAACTTTTTTAAATTAAAAACTGCTTATTGGACATCTAACAATTATATTTACAGTCTCGGTTGAGTAATTTAAAATATTTTTATTTAAATTCAAATTATTATTAAAATTTAATTAATTATTTTAAATTAGTATTAAAATTTAATTAATTATTTTAAATTATTATTAAATTTTATTAATTATTTTAAATTGCCATTAAAATTTATTTATTTTACAAAATAAATTGCCAATAATTATGTTTTTACTTGAAAAAACAGGTTTGCATGTAAAACGCATATTTCTCAAAGCATAGCTCCATCGAAAAGGATATAATAGATATATTATCGAATGCCATAAAAAATATGGAAGCTTAGATAAATTTCTAAAGTTATGCACTAGTTTATTGGTTTTAAGAGGGATTTAAAATAAGAAAAAGGCAATATTGTTATCGTTAAAACAATTCGAACTCGATCTTTCTATGATTTTTACTATTTAAAATTCCCAAGTCTTCGCTCTCCAACATTTTTTTAGAATAAAAGACTAAAAATGCACATTGTAGCGTCTATTAAAGCTAAACTTAGTTAAATTTCAAAATACTGTTCATCTTAGCCGAAGGAACAATCACACTACACTCTGTACAATCACTGTAGATTGTTGGTAAATTTTGATGAGAAGAGGTCCAAAATGCGATTGTCTTTGTTGTATTAATAAGCTAAACACAAAATGTGCCATTATATTTAAGTATGCTAAAGAGTCTAAGTAATAACACGCACCCCCCAATTCCAATAAAATAAGATGCTTTTCCATTTGCATGCATCAAATCGATTTAATTCACTTAGTATGATTTTCATTTCTATTGTTTCCATTTTCACCTATCAATGGCAGGGATATTTTAAGGCACATAAAAAATACACTTTACCGATAAACAAAATTTGTTATTTTCTACAAGTCTCAGCATAGAGTAAAAATGAAAGTAAATAAGTAACCCCGCCCCCCAGAGAACTGGATAGTTCCTTATAGTCACGCAGACGTCAAACCACTAAACAAAAGCTTCTTTTTTAAGAAGAAAATATCTGCAACAAAGTGCCTTCCCATAGATGAGAGAGTTTCTATAAAGTGAATGACATACTTTCAGAATAAACTGAATACAGTTCATTTAAGCACTTTTTTCCTCTTTCGTTCTGAAAGCTTTTATCTTCAGTAAAAACATGTTTTGTTACGAAATAAAGCTGGAACGTGTGGTTTAACAGCATACTTCTTTATAATAAGTAGGATTTTGTAGCTAGAAAGGCAATTTTTGTTTCTAGTAGATGCATACTATTAAAGCTGGTCGAATGCATTCCGGTTGAGTTGATAGTGTTGGTATTGTTCCCTTTACTTATATGGTTTGTCATAAAAAAATACTGATAACAAAATTTATATTTTAATATAAAGAGAGATTAATCGAAAAATTGATTAATAATAATCAATCAATCAAAATCCTGAAATGAATATTTTGGTATTGGCAGTATCCGCTACTAATGGTTTGGTTAGGTAGAAAATAATCTATCGACACGAAAATAATTTTTGATAAAATGGAATAAATACATTGTTACGGCGGGTGTGTCTATAATGAATGATATACAATAAATTGGATACTAGAAGACAACGTTTTACTTTTTATGTATTTTCTAGAAAAAACCGAGCATAAGTAACAGAAAGAACTGAAATAATATATCTTCTAAAAACGAACAACATAAGCAGGCAGTAAATCGCTAATTAAATAATACAAATAGAGACTATTGCATGTTCTCTCTGCTAATACAATTCCAGAGAGAGTTCATTATTTGTGCGTGTACCTCATTTTATATAGGGTGTGAAGTCACGTAGAATTTTTCAGAAGAATCTTAAGATCTCGATTATTAATGCAAATAGGACTACAACTCTTAAATTATTCAGAATCACTTTTAAATGAATAATATAGACCATTTCGTTGCCAAACTGTAGCTAAGACCGGAGATCACTGAATCAATAGAGTATCTATTAAAAATCCGAGTAATTCTCTATTTCTAAATATAAGATTAACATGGCAGGTAAACAATATTATAAATTTGCATCCATAAGCTACAGGCTGAAATCTTGTATTATGAGATAAAGATCTTAGGGGTAACTCGGGATTGGGTTAAACTCTTGAGGGACCAAAGATAATGGAGAATCTTACAAACTACGTAAATGCTGTTCTTTTTCAACTTACTCTACACAGCGCCATCTATAGTCTAATTTCTGTACTACGCTACGTTTCCTAATGCTACGTAATTACTGCAAAAAATATTGAGAGATATTTCCACCAAGTTATTCGATATTCTGAATGGCATGCGACATTGTAAAGATATTGTAACAATATTACACGGCATATTGTAATAATACAGCGATTTTTGTATAAGCAGCATTTTTCAATTTTCAATAAATTTTAAATTTTAAATTATTTTGGACTTTTGAATGACATAACCTTGATAGTATCATCTACTGCTGGGTAATTGAAAACAATACTGTTCGTTACGTGCCCTTTTGGTGCGATTCAAAATATTTACATTTTAGAAATTTGTTTGAATAATTTCTCTTGTAAATGGCTCTATTTGAGTAACTAAATCTCCTGATTCAAGACTGTATCAATAGACACCCAGCCTTATTCATTAAATTACCTTTAAAAAAGCATTTTTAAATTCTCTAATCAAACTTCCGCATCAGATTCCAATTTTTAAACAAAGGGAGCGATTTTTCCTTGTCTAAATCCAACTCACCATCGATTTTCGTTACGTAGTTTTTCTGTTGTTTCGCTTCTTGAAGGAACGGAAATTTTATTCGCGTATCACAGTCTATTACTTCCTCCCCTGGGGTCTCTGAGGAATGGTGAGAGAGGAGGAGGCTTTTAGAATATCGCCCGACGTCTCCCTGATCAGACGACCTTCCAAATAAAGCCCCCTTCTCAAATCGTACCACCGAGCAGAGAGGGAAGTATATTCTTTTTCCGATAGAAAGATTCGTTGAGAAAGGGATTTCAAAACAAATATTTCAAGGAAATAGCTACGATGTTTCTGTGTGCTTCTAGAAATTTCTTCCTTTTTTTTTGTATTTGCTTTCCTGTCAATATAGAGTTTCTAGTATCTACATGTCAAGAGGAAGGATATTTGAAATTTCAACATAGATGGATATTGAGTGGGGAAGAAAATACTCCCTAGGATTCATAATCCAGTTGATATCAACAGAACAATAATCAAAAACTTAATAGTAAGATAATGATTTCTTATTTTGATGTCCTCCGTTTCATATATATTTCTGTGTGTATATCATATGAAATTTTACAATACAGAAAAATCAGCGCTATTGTAAAGCAATATTTTGAAGGGAAATGATAGGTTTTTACTTTCAATAACTTGATTTCAAAAAGAAATTCAAGTTATTTTATTCAATAGCAGCTGTGTAGACAGCGTTGCTTGATATGAAATTATTTCCATTATTTTTACAAATGCAAATTAAATTAATTGTTTTCAACCGAAATTAAATGTCACATAACCTTCATTAAATCCCTTCTTATACTTCTAAGTTTGAATGCAAAATTTGAAGCGCTTATAAACTTCTCATATATGTATAGCAAAGATTTAAGCAATCATATATCAAATGAGCTGTTTAATATCAACCGAAATTAATTGTCACATAACCTTTATTAAATCCCTTCTTATACTTCTAAGTTTGAATGCAAAATTTGAAGCGCTTATAAATTTTACAAATATGTATAGCAAAGATTTAAGCAATCATATATCAAATGAACTGTTTAATATCAACTCAAATTAATTGTCACATAACCTTCATTAAATCCCTTCTTATACTTCTGTGTTTGAATGCAAAATTTGAAGCGCTTATAAATTTTATGTATAGTAAATATTAAGGCCATCATATATCAAATGAGCTGATGAATATCAACCCAAATTAATTATAACATAATCTTCATTAAATAGCTTCTTATATTTCTGTGAAACTGCCAACTTTAATTTAAAGAATATATTGAAGTTTTGAATCAATTTTTAGGTAGCATGAAATCTCGAAACAATTTTCATATTTAGACATTAGCCAAAAAATCTTGTATAAAAATATTTATTTCACATATTTCAGATTCAATTGACTAAAGAAAATTTAAGATTTACCTTGCTCCATTATGAGCATGCATACAGAAAATAAGGTTTTTAATTAATAAAAATTTAACTCGTTATTATTTGTCACAAAACTTGCATTGGAGTTTTTCTACTGATAATTAGTAATTGTGAGCAAAATTTGAAGTACTTTTTATTAATTTAAATTTCTATGGAGTAAGAAATTTTTAAACCTTTCACTTTTATTTATACATATTACTTTTTGATTAAAAGAAAACAGAGCATATTTTGTAGATATCAAGTTAGGAATTCTTCACTTTTCTGCTACCTAATTGATTTAGAACCTTAATATGTTCCATTCCAGGAGATCCAGCTTCTTCAAACCATGAGATAATTTTTCAAAGACTTTTAGACTTTTCAGCAAAACTTTTTACCTTCGAATTTACTTCAGCATGGCAGAAGGATTGTTATTTCTCCAATAAAAGTGTTTGGTACGATTTGATAAAAAAAAGTCATAATATTTAATATAATACTAAATAAAAGAAACATATTAAGTACTCGTTAAACATTTGAAATATTTTTAATCCTTATGCAAGTTACAGGTACTAAAGCGAAAAATTACTTCACTAATCAAAATATGAATTATTTCTATTTCTGGAACAGAAATGGCATATTCAGGAAAATGTGCAAAATACATTTGGTTGTGAGCAGCTGGCTGTTTCTGTATAAGAAGATGCCTAAACACCCTGCTGCTTAACTTGTATATTGCTCTCATTTAAGTTCTATGAAAAATATTTTGAATTGAAAACATTCCTCTAACTTAGTGAATGGTTTGGAGGATTGGAATGAGCGAGGATAGAACCTGGGATCTTCTGGTTCGCAGCCCAGTAACATGATCATGATACAAAAGCAACTGCTCATGCATGTTAACTGGCTTATAAGCTTTCACCGCAGACTCTCCCTCCAGTGAGTCGGAGGTGAGACGAACGATATGGTTGTTGATTGGTTATGTATTATTGGCTGTTGAGTGTAATGCGCCTGTACCCATTTTAGTAGCTCGAAGCGTCATGGCGAGCGTGTGTGGTTGAACGGTTGCTGCGTCAAGTGAATCTGACGACTTTTGTTGCAGGTAGATGGCGCCACAACAGCTGTACGAAGGTTGAAAGTTCATCGTCCGAGGTCACCAATGTAACGATTGATATGCGCGAGGATAGAACCTGGGACCTTATGGTTCGCAACCCAGTAACACGACCATGATACCAAAGCAATTGCTCGGGTAGCGTGGTTGTTAACTGGCTTATAAGCTTTCACCACAACGGTATCAACCGATATGCTAAAACATATAACATTTCATGACGTATCATTTGTAACACCATGCGGCACTCTATCAAACTTCTAATTTCTATTTAATACCACTGCGCAGTCCCTAATTGAAAGAGAAATCAGGTTATCTCGAGCTAATCCATAGTGACGATTCTGAATCCTTTCAACCTGATGAGCAAGACCAAAACAAGTCGAGAAAATGGCTCGACTCATAGACTCCAACCTCCGCTGAAATGATGTGTTTTTCAAACAAAAGCCAATAGAGCTATTTAAAGCTTCAATTGACTTTCGCAAAAGCTATTAATCATCTGTCCCAAAAAGGAGTTTCAAATGGAAGAGAAAACTCTCTCGGGATCTGGAGTGGAAATTTTGCCGTGAAACATAAAATTGATTTACTGACTGAATCTAAGTGAGAGACAACACACTTTCACTTCTCTTGCAGCAAAAGTTTATTTGGGAAGGGAAGAGGATTTTGGGTTTGATTTGTAGCTCAGCAAATTGGAAGAAAGTATTCTTGGTTTTAGTTGTCTTTTATAGATAACTTTCGTTTATGTACTGAAGAGTAATGTTTAACTCAAGTGAGTTAAATTTTAATTTCACTTCTTTCGAATCAAACTGCAATCAGCTCACTACAGAATATGGATTATTTGTGACTTATCTCCAAACTTTTTATTCTTAAGTTCTTCATTATGTTCATTATATCTTCATTTATGTACTGAACAGTAATGTTTAACTCAAATGAGTTAAATTTTAATTTTAGTTCTTTCAACTTAAAATGCAATGAGTTCACTACAAAATGTGGATTATTTGTGACTTCTCTCCAAATTCTTATTCTTAAGTACTTCATTATGTTCATTATGTCTTCATTTATGAACTGAAGAGAAATGTTTAACACAAGTGAGTTAAACTTTCATTTTACTTATTTCAACTCAAAATGCAATCAGTTCACTATAGAATATGTATTATTTGTAACTTATCTCCAAAATTCTTATTACTAATTATTTCATCATGTTCATTATCTCTTCATTTATATACTAAAGATTAATGATTAACTCAAGTGAGTTATACTTTAATTTTACTTCTTTCTGACACAAAATGAATTCAGTTCACTGCAAAATATAGATTATTTGTGACTTATCTCTAAAATTCTTGTTCTTAAGTACTTCATTATGCTCATTATGTCTTCACTTATGTACTGAAGTGTAATGTTTAACTCAAGCGAGTTAAAATTTAAATTTACTTTATTCAACACAAAATGTAGTTGATTCTTTATGACTTATCTCCGAAATTCGGCTTATTATCTTAAGATCATTTTGATTGTAAAGATATTATTGATCAAAATCACAATTTTATTGCCTATCTTCAACAAAAATAAAATCTTTCATTTCGTCAAACATTTGGACATCATGCCAAGTTAAAAAAATAATAGAATGAAAAATGATGATTATGAGATTGTTACAAGAACTATGGCATAATATCTTCATTTTCTAAGAATGATTTTAAATACCTTTCATTGGCCACTAAAACATTGATTGTATCATCCTTCAGTAAAAATTAAATGTTGAATTCTTTTTTTCGTACTTTCTACCAGCTTATATAATTAATTTATCTTTATGTAAAGAGAGTTAGCCGTGAAGATTATCAGGTCAGTACTCTTCCTTTCGTTTCATAATGATAAAATTAAACATGAATTTATCAGTTGAATAGACATGGAGACCCCGCAGGAAAATTTCTGATTGATTATGATTTATAATTACTTATCTGGGCGGATTACCTGCAGAAAAATAATGGTGATCTGATATAAACTAAAATTTAAACATATAATATCATTTAATAATGCAGAAATCGCCCAGAAAACCGCAATTGCTGATGGAGCCACAATTGCCGTTTCAATGGTAGTGAATTTAAACTCCACTGACCGAGTGAACTTTTCATAAACATGAACTGTTCTGCAAACAATTATAACGTCATACTCAGATACTCAGCTACATTTCAAGAACTCCTCAACACAGAGGAATTTTTCAAACTGAATATGAACATAATCAATTTTTACAAGATTTAGTGGTCTAAAAGGATTGGATTTTCTCATTTTCTTTTCTATACTGAATCTATTTATTCTACATGTCAGTCCTGTAAATGAATGTAAATGAAATATGATTATATTTAAAGACACTGCCATTCAAACATTATTATTGATGTATTACTCAAAAAGTAAGACATGTAGAAACTCTCATACTTAAAGAATACCACTATTTTAGGGACAGACCTATCCATCATGGTAATAATTTACGCTAATCTGTATTCATGAAATATGAAGCATTCGAAAAAGGTTGTTAGCTCAATTATCCTGGTAATTGTATAGTTTAAAAACAGGACAGCACCTAAAAACTCATAGATTCTTATTCTCTTATAGTCTGTCCGATTTCTATTGTGAATTTGATACACATCATTTTTTGTTCATTTTGAAAGTTATAAATCATCTTCCCGCTCTGGACTTCCGTGTATTTTTATAATTTAAGAATGAGGTATAGATAGTCTTATAATTCTCTGATCTAGCAATGCAGCATTATTATCTTAGACAGATTCATTTTGTCTTAGAAGATCATGTTAGTAAATTTTTATAATCATGAAATATGACCAATCTTGAAATATTCTGAAAATGCTCGAAATGAAAATATACTGTTTCAATCACCCCCACAAATTTACAGTTGATTTAGTTTTAAGATTGATTCGATCAAATATTTGTGAAACTTCAAAATCCGAATTTAATTCAAGAAATTCGGAACAAATCATCCAAATCAACATATTAACATTATGAAAAAAAGAAGAGATAATTCACTTTATTTTCATAAGTCCAGCGGAAAAAAAATTATTGAACTTAACTTGAATTTAGAATGATATTTTCCTTTTAAAAGTCATAGGAAATCTATTAACGAAAGATTTCAATCGTTGCCAGATGATGAGAAAAATGTCCACTCGTCCACTAAACTCAACAGACTTTTACATCACATTAATTCATATATTTGGCTGTATCAAACAACTAGTCTTTTATGAAATAGGGTCTCTGAGCAGCGCTCGTCGAATTTCGAAGTGAAGTATTTCGGGACACATTGATATCTACGGGAAAATTCAACTGACTGCTGCCAGGAACCAGTTAGTTCAAACATGGAAATGCTTGGTACTTTCCGCGATATAAATCTGATCCAAAAACAAAGGTTATTTCTTACATGACAATGTACATGGAATCCACAACAAATTGCACTTGATACAAATAACCAATTATACAATGATGTGCGTAAAGATAATACATTTTGTCTGTATTATGTTAATTCCCCTTATAAACAACTTTTCCATTTCAATTCAGTTTGAAGATTGTTGAAGCAGATACAGCCGACTTGTTGAAAATGCGCTACAATTCTTTCTGTTTAACTTATTTTATGTGAATGCATTTGTAATTGAGCGAGGATAGAACATGGGACCTTGTGGCACGCAGCCCAAGATACAAAGATACAAAGGCAATTGCTTGGGTAGCGTAGCTGTTAACGCCTGTACCCGTTTGAGCATTTGAGTTGCACCAAGCGTTATGGCGAGCGTGTGTGGTTGCTTTTTCCGCGTCAAGTGAGTCGGACGACTTTGGGTTGCTGCGGCCTTTTTGTGTTGCTGCGTCAAGTGAGTCTGACGACTTTGGGTTGCTGTGGGTAGATAGCGCCACAACAGCTGTACGAAGGTTGAAGGTTCATCGTCCGAGATCACCAATATAGCGGATTGAAATGCGCGAGGATAGAATCTGGGACCATGTGGTTCGCAGTCCAGTAACATGACCATGATACAAAAGCAATTGCTCGGGTAGCGTAGATATTAATTGGCTTATAAGCTATTCACTATACATTAAACATCATTTTTTATAATTAAAATATATTTCGAGAAGGGTTATCTTAATTTTAAAGAAATACTATTTGAACAAATCATTACGAACGTGCCCTTATTTATTTACAACATTGATCATATTGATATAGTTATTTCTTTGAGATAATATAACCTTAAGAAAAATAAGACTGAAACAAATATAATAAAATTTGCTTTGAGAGGCTTCTTGAAGAATTCGAAACACTTTTGATTCTCGATCAATACTTATTGCCATTAATTCATTTCTGAAATTCCTTAACTCAATAAAATCAAACAGATCGGAAGAGAAAAAGAAGTTTCACTTTCGAAAACGAGAGTGCATTGCATCAAGTGAATCGTCTCTATTTCAACAGCCTCCTTACCCGAAACATAGCCCTCGTGTTGCATTTAATCAATCGTTTCATCCCCCGTAGTGCAGAAAAACAAGAAAACACTCGTTAGTCTCGTCTTGGAGGAGAAGGACGGACTCATTACCGGAAAATTCTTCTTGTAGTTCCCTTTTTATTCTTTACTAACACTCGCGAAAACGGAAAAATTGGATGTAAAGTTAGGAGGTTGCAGATATTTCGCGCTTTTTGCGTTCGTTTCCGCTTCGGCGCATTATTATTTCCCTTGTCTATCTTTTGTATGCATTTTTTCCTTTCCTTTGTCCCTTCCATTAAGAGATGTTTGAAAGCAAGATACATTTGTTGCATAGAGACAGGTGCTAGGTGAATGGGTTAGGATATTATATTTGCTATTTTTCGAGGAAGGGTTCTTTGTTTTTATGGTAGGCTGGCTTTTATTTCAATACAGAAAAAGTTGATAGATAAGTTATGTGTCTGTTTCTTAGTTATGCATAAGAAATTTATACTTTAAAAATATTATGTTTCAACTGTTTTCATTTTAGCCAACTAAATTAAAAATAGTATGCCAGATTTTTAAAATAACCTTTTGCATTTGATTTTTATCTAAAATAATGTATTGAAGTGGCTACAAAATTCTACCACCTTCTCTTTTGATACAACAGATGGTGATACTTTATTAACATCAATGTATATTTCCCATGATCCTTTTAGAGGGTCATTATTAGATTGTATTTTAAGTGAGTTTCCTGTATTTTCGTGTTCGTGTTTGTTTTGTCTTGTGAAATGTGGAATGAAATAAGTTCTCCTGAAACTCATCTATTATTTTCATCTATCACATCATGATGTTTTATGTTGCTCGTTCCTCTGCAGCATTACAAAAAATAAAGAATTTAAAAGGTTACTTATGAATACTTACGTATATGGTTACTTATGTACATTATTTCTTAAACAATAAGTTTATTTCTTTAAAAGGATAAAAACCAAAAGCCTGATTTCATCAAAGATCACTTAAACTCCAAAATTTCGAATTTTTTGTTTCAGATCAACGAAAGGGCTCCTTTTATTGCCATAAAATAAAAGAAGTGAAAAGACATTTAAATTCTTGCCACAAGAGAAGATACAGCATATGCCTTATGAAGAAATAAGAAACTATCCTTCCAAAATAATTAATGTGAAAATTCATCTATATAATATTTCCTGAATCTATGTAATAAAATATACATTGCATTTAGAGAGCGCTAATGCTGCTACAACTAAAACACAAATGAACTTAACCAACTTAGAATAATTATTAGAAATAAATATTAAGTTTACAGCCGAAGAATCAAAAAGAAAGATATAATGAATCCGGCCTAAAGACTTTCTCAAGGGTCACCCTCAGGCAAGGATTCAAACCATATTTAAACTTAATATTTATTTCTAATAATTATTCTAATTTGGTTATGAAATAAAAATAAGAATTTGGTTATGAGTAAATGAAATAATAAATAATAATATAATTTTTTCTTCAAATGATGAATTTCTAACTTTCTAGCAAATAAGATTCTCGAGAAAAAGCTTGAATTAGTATATAAAGCTAACACAAATTTGTAAGTACTTGTAAAACTTTCCAAGTTCCCTCACAAGATTTATTTGTTTTGCATTTATAATAATTTTAAAGAAATGCACCATAAGTTTATCAGTTATTTTAAAATCAAAGATCAGTGATTATTATTATTTGTATTATTCCTTATAAGAAGACTACTAAATGAAATGGTTCTCATGACATTAGTTCATTAAATTTCGTTAATTTTCACCGATCATGGATTCTAGAGTCCTAAACCCCTTTCGTTACAAATAGACAGATAGATAGACACATAAATATACATATGCAGATATGTTGCAGAGGGGAAAAAATAGCTGAATTCGTAGATGAGCTATGTAGTTTAAGCAGGAGGGGAGGGAGGTAAAATTTGTATTTCCTTATATCTTCTTTGTGAATGAAAATAAATAATGATATAAAATTAGACGAATTAGTGTCTAATTAAAACGGAGAGTTTTTGAATTGAACGTTTTTGGAACGTTTAATTTCAATGATTTAGAAATTAGATGCTGAAGACTTTATTTTTGACTTTCAATCCCTACGTTCGATTAACATGATTTATGTAATAAATAAATAAATGAACCTTCGAAGTTTATTTCCTTTCTTTAATCTAAAATTATTTAAATCACTTGAAAGAGAATTTAATAGTTCGATGAAAATTAAATAAATAAAAAATAAGAAGCTTGAAGCTTAGTTGGTAATGTTGTGGAAAAATAATGAGCTTCAGAAAATTCCAAAAGTTGCGCGTGCTTTAGCTCTTTTGAATACATCTTATAATAATCTTATTGAAAGCGTTTTTTTTTTCTTTTGCATAGCAAAAACTTCTTTTAGTTGAAGAAAACACTTTAAAAACGTTTTATTTAGTTTGTTTAAACATTACATAACAAAATTCAAGCTATATTCATTCAGGTGATACCAGGTAGGCCTTGATTTGGTTATGAATTCGGCACTGATTTTTGCATTTTTTAATGTCTAAAAATATGTTATTTTAGATATAAAATAGTACTGTAGAATAGATATAAATTAGTATCGCTTTCACCAAATATCACTGGCAATAACGTTCAATTAATTTCAAACATTTTTTATTTATTTTTAAAATAAAAAAGCGTCCTCTTATTCTATTTCCCCTTAAAACAAATACTTTTCATGCAAATAATAATAATAATAATAATTTTCTGAATTTTAAGTATGGGTCATTTATAAAATAACCACTATATTTTCTTTAAAAAATAATTTCGTATTAAGGCAAACATTTAGAAGAAATATACTTTAAAAAATAAAACTGTTTACATTGATGCCAACACACAATCGAAATTCTATAAAAAAATCATCTTACCTTGATCTATGGAAATAAATATGAAGAATGTATATACCTTTTCTTATATTGAGAATCCATCCTAAATTCATTTTCATAGAGCTTGAAAAAGTATTTGTCCAAAATTATTTTTAAAAAACCGTCTTCTTTGCAAAATCAAAATTATAATAATGAAAGAAAAATAAGAATACGTAATACGGAAATAACAAAGTACCGGAAGTGTTTTAAGATTTTAAGATGTAGCCCATAATTCTTTCTATTGTCTGTCGCTAACCTATATTTCAGAAGAATATGTTAATATCAGGTACGAGAGTTCATAAATTTTTATGATAAAAGTAAAATAAAAAGGATTATGCTTATCTGATAATAAGGTCATTCGTCTCTTAAAGGACGAAAAATTTATCTTTTATGCTCAGTAACTTCTTTCTTGGTGAAGCAAGATCACACGTTCAAAGAAAAACAAGTTTCAGAATTTTGATAGATTTCAATAAATTTCCTTTTTTGCATCCTTCTTTTTTCCTTTTCCTAAAGGATTCTTTAAGTTTTGCAAATTTAACGCAAGGAATAATATTTGTATAAAAATTTTATCCGTGTTTACATATTTTTATAAAAAAATATTTATAATGTTGTTTTCTACTTCATTTTTCTGCTTTTATTATTGAAATTAATCATAATGTGTTTCCTTATGATGAGAAATAAAATTTATCTACACTAAAATAGAAGGAAAACATATCTAATGACTTAAATTTCACTTTATTTCTGTAAAGTTATGTTCAAATTTATTATTTTAACATTTAGAAACCAAACCGAATTGAACAAAGTGACAACAAATATTCTTCATTAAAACTAAGTAAAATAATAAGGATACTTATGAAAGACATGAAATAAAAAGCCATATGAACCAAACTTTAGTCACAGAATCATTCTTTATGTGTTTCAGTCCCTAATTCGTTGTGTGTTTTTTTTTTCGATTTATCATCATTACATTTACTGAAAAAGTAATTTCAAATGTACTAATTTAATATTTAGAAACCAAACCAAACTGAATAAAGTGACAACAAACATTATTTATTAAAACTAATTAAAAGTAATAAGGATATTTATGAAAGATATGAATTAAAAAACCGTATGAGCTAAACTTTAGTCACAGAATCATTCTTTATGTGTTTCAGCCCCTAATTCAATTTTTTTTTTTCGATTTATCATCATTACATTTACTGAAAGAATAATTTCAAATTTATAAATTTAACATTTAGAAACTAAACCAAATTGAATAAAGTGACAAAAAAAAACCATTCTTTATTAAAGCTAAATAAAAATAACAAGGATACTTATGAAAGACATGAATTAAAAAGCCATATAAACTAAACTTTAGTCACGGAATCATTCTTTATGTGTATCAGTCTCTAATTCGTTTTTTTCCAATTTTTCATCATTACATTCACTGAAAAAAATTATTTGAAATTCGGACTTAAAATGAAATACGTATTCTTTTTTAGAATTAACAATTTAATCTAGACAAAATGTTTATGGTGTTTTCTAACTTAAATATAAGCCTTGAAGAATTTTTTATAGATCATATGAAGGCCCCTATTCTTTGCCCTATTTTGTAAAGCAATAAGAAACTTGATCTGCTGATTCATAAGTAATTCGACTTCAGGAGTTGGAAACAGATGGCCACTGGAGGTGAAATTAAGTTCTCCCAATACCGAAATAAAAAAAAAAAAGTTGATACTCTTTGATTAAATGCTCACATGGACGAAATGTAGCAAATTGCAGTATTATCTTTCTGATTTATGCAATATATTACTGTAGGATTTAAACATTATGCAATTAAAAAAAACATATTTAATTTGTATATTTCTTATTGAAAATACAATAGATATATTTTCATCTTATTTTCTGACAAAACTTTGTTTAATCTATGTATAGTAATATAAAATCTGGCAATTTTGTCATCTCTAGTTGTATTTTCAATTCCAATGTGACAAATGAATTAAAATTTAGCATTGAAAGATTTTAATAATTTTTTCCTTCCGCCAATATTCTGATAAATTAACAGGTATCATCATAGTATAGAAATTACTATGATAGGCACTCATAGTCATCAATAACACTGGAATATTCCATGCAATACCCAAATTCCGCCTTACATGATTGATCGTAATTTACTCTAATATGGGATATGACCATTTGACATCTCTTATAACCATACTTTTGCAGATAATGATACAGAACAGCATCATTCTGTAAACGAGACATACCTAAGATAGTTGGAACTACGCTACTTAACCCTATGTCCGAACCGAAGTAGGGTCTTTAGGACATTTACTATATAATTTTCAGGTTTTGAATAATTTTCGAACATGAACAGGACGATCTATGAATACCTTTGCAATAGTGCTGATGAAAATCTGGCTACAAACACATCCTGGAAATATCCACAGTTTTGAAATAATCGTTGATTATGTAAACCGAAGTTGGCTAAACAATGAAGTTTTTATACTGAGTTGAGAGCCATCTGTTAATCAGAAAATTTTACATTGATTTAGACCTCTATATAAAATTCCTGAAAAATAGTTGCTGTCGCCGTAGAATGATATAGCTGAAATCAATATTCAGCATCTCCAGAAGGGCAATGCTCTCAATAGAAATTAATCATGCATAAAGATAATGTTCTGTATAGAAATGAATTATGCAGAATAGTAATGTTCTGTATAAAAATGAATCATGCAGAACGGTAACGTTCTGTATAAAAATGAATCATGCATAAAGATAATGTTCTGTATAAAAATGAATTATGCAGAATGGTAATGTTTTGTATAAAAATGAATCATGCAGAACGGTAATGTTCTGTATAAAAATGAATCAGGCAGAATGGTGAAATTCTCTATATAAACGAATCATGCATGATTGTGTAAGGTTCTGCATAGAAATGAATCATGCATGATTGTGTAAGGTTCTGCATAGAAATGAATCATGCAGAATGATAATTTTCTCTTTAGAAATGAATCATGCAGAATGATAATTTTCTCTTTAGAAATGAATCATGCAGAATGATAATTTTCTCTTTAGAAATGAATCATGCAGAATGATAATTTTCTCTTTAGAAATGAATCAGGCAGAATCTCTATAGAAATGAATCATGCAAAAATGGTAATGTTATTTATAGAAATTAATCATGATTTCAATAGAAAACAGATTATTATTATTCTTTTAGCTTGATGGAGCAATGAAGTATGTATACTTTCTTCAATATTCAATAATCTACTTTGGCAATGGAAATGGCATTATTACA
The DNA here is from genome assembly GCF_947563725.1 of Argiope bruennichi. Taxonomy (NCBI): domain Eukaryota; kingdom Metazoa; phylum Arthropoda; class Arachnida; order Araneae; family Araneidae; genus Argiope; species Argiope bruennichi. Next base: position 108,211,951 of record NC_079151.1, on the reverse strand, counting down.
ACTGTTAGTATCCCTGCATACAAAACATATTCTATCTCTCTTATATTATATCAGTTTCTTTGCCTTTCGTTACAGCTAGAATTTATGTTTGATCGTTGTTTCCATTGGATAGTTACATCCTTATATGTAAATTTAAAAACCTTAATTTCATTTAGAAATTATGAACGAAACATTCTATAAAATCTAAATCTAATTGGCATGGAACAGAAATGAAATTATTCCTGGTAATCTTTTTATGAATAATAATGATGTTTTAAACACTTTTGCATCATTTTAGAAAATTAAATGATTGGTCAAATTCAGAACATTTTTAATTCAAAATGTTCTGAATTTGAACAACTATTTAATTTCCTAAAATGACGCAGAAATGCTTAAAATGATGAAAAATGCTTAAAATTCAATCAAAACAAAATTAACAGTAACAGTTTCCATTTGTTAGAAATTAGATGAAAGCTAATACTTTAATGAAATAACTAGAATCATTGTTTAAGTTTTGAAATAAATATAGAGCAAAAAGATAAACTTTTAGAAAGAAAAACGTTTAAAAGCATCGCAATCTGATCTGACAAAAGAGGAAACTAAAAAAAAAAAAAAAAAAACTAATCGATCCTAACAATTGTGCAAGAAACTGAAAAATTCGATTTTTACAGGCTGCTTGACTGCTGAACAAGCATGCTATTCCGTTTCAGTATAAAAATCACGTTTTTCTTTTACTACAGCGGACCGGATATTATTTGCTCAGTGCGCATGGTTCTGTCCTACTGCGCAGCTATTTCAGAGTGACGTCAAAGAGGTTTGCGGCGGGAAAAGTAGCTTTTTATAGAATACAGCTCCTTTCTGAATCCGGAGGGCCTGTTGGAAACGGAACTAATATCTTTTAAGCAATCTCACTTTTCTTAAACTTAATACAAAATGACTCTCTTAAAAGGTGTATTATTTTTGTATTTGTAATAAAATAATGATAAGAACATATTTATTTTCAGTTCTAATAGATTAATAAATTGAAAAAAATGGAACAATTTCAAAAGTAACAATATGGTTGCAATTTTGATAAAATAATGCAAAAGTAACAATATGTTTACAGTTTTAATAAAAGAATGTAAAAGTAACAACGTCTCTGTGCTTTTAAAATATATATTCAATATGACTACCGATACAACAACAGTATTTTCCCAATTATATTAAAATGGTGAGAAAAAATAATAAATGAATACATTTAAAAAGTATTAAATTAAAAATAGAATGGCAGTGGATTTAATTACCGTTTATCTGTTACAGAATCGGTGTAGCATTTGTTTAATTTTATTTATATTTGCATTGTAGTATTATTTTAATTATAAGAGTATAAATTCTACATAGAATGGCAAGTTACAGATCTAATAAAAATTTCTTAATCATAATTAAACGCATTTGTTTCATTTTTTTTTCTTCCTTGAATTGAATGTACAGAAAAATATGTATCACTTTAATATTGTTTTCAGAATTCATCTTGGAACGAAAACATTATCTACACAATAAATCCTTATTATAATATGAAAATTAAGAATAAGTGTTAGTAATTTCAGTTGTTAATTGCATGTAAGGCATATTAATAAGCGATTATTTCATAATATTATTGCATTCACTCAGAAGTTCATTTGTTTTTCAATACTGAGTGGAAATATACATATGCAGAACTATACATCTGCCTAATATTAGATGTTTCTGCAGCTGAACATTGTTTCTTTTATACTGTTTACACACGTGTTTTGTAGAATACTAGGAATCATTGAGGACCTTGAACTTAATACTTTAGTAACACAATCGCATTACTCAAAAATCTGAAAAATTTCCATTATCCACAATTGCATAAGCTGTAAAACTATTTTAAAATATACCATGTATTTGCATATCTAAAATCAGAGAAAAATTATTTTTAGAAATCAGAGAAAAATTATTTTTTGAATCAGAGAAATATTTCCAATTTACTTTAAATCAAAAATTATTTTTTCTTTAGTTGTTATTTTCTATGAAATCTAAAATGCTATTTGACACGGAAACAATTTAAAAAATAATTTTTTGAGAAAATAAAATGCATTTTATATTATTCGAGGTTTTATTTTTTAGGAATAATATTAAGCTGATGTTCATACCATATTTGTGATATTTAAAAAAAAAAATCTAATATTATTAGTGCAAAGAAGAATTCAAATACGTCAGAATGCTTTTAAAATTTTTGAAATGAAATTTAATTCTTTGATATTCTTTTAAATTAAAAAAAAAATGCTGTGTAAAGTAATTATTTATTTTCTTTACTTTTAGATTTAAAATTTGCGTAAGTATTACTTTCCTCTTTTAAATTTCCCTTTCAATTAAATATGAAGCAGCAAGCACAATTTAATCGATAATACGATTATAATAAAGCGATAAAGCTTTACGCGATTCTTAAGTTCCTTGTTAAAGAAAAATTAGAAAATAGGCTTCCATATATCTTAACCATAATTTTAAATTAAAAAGATACTAGCAAGAAAATAATTTAGAGAATAGGATGCAAAAGTTTAATTTTTTCAAGCTTTTCAGAAAAAAATATTCTTATTATTTTTTAGAATTTTTTAAATATTTGTCGCAAGGGATTGGCAGCAAATTCTTATATCAAGATGCGATTTTCTTTATTATCGCATTATAGATTAAAATATATGAAACCCTATTTTTCTACTTGCTTCGTATTTCGTTAATTACATCTCTAAAAAGCCTCTTAGATCAAATATTATTAAAATTCTTCCACAAAAACTCGTTTTTTGCCATAATTTTAAAAAATCGTTCTTTCATTTTCTAATATTTTCATTTGATTTAATATTTAATTTTCAGATTTAATTTCAACAAAATAATCAAAATCATGTCGGAAGAAAACTATTTTTGACTAATTCAAAAAATTATTTTTGTTTACAAAATTTTTTATTATATTTGATATTTAATTTTAAAATGTTAATACAATATTACGGAATTATTACAAAATTTAAATAAATAGTTATACTTTAAAATAGATGGTATGTCAAAAAAGTTAAAAGATTTTTTTTTTATGTTGCAATTTCAAAATAAACAAATCAATAAATATTATTATATCATGCAGGATTATATCACATCTTACGACCCACTATATGCTTAAATTGTAATTCCACAAGTCGCTCTATTAAACATTGTAAACTTACAAACGATTCTTTCATGTCCGATGCATTGAAATCCAGCGGAAGTGATCTCAGTGAAGCCTTTCTGACACACTCTTTAATAAAGGTGCTTTCCCCCCAGGCTTAAAACTGACAACACCTTGAACATCACGAGTGTTCAGATTTTTATTTTCACATACATGAGAGAATAATTAAGAATAGGAGCAGTTGTTTATCAACTACATATCATAGGCGAAGAATAAGTAAGAAATATCGAATTTTGGCATGAATTTAATTTTTTACTTTAACTGCCTTTATAAAATAATTGCTGACAAAAGTACCAGAAAATCGAATATATATTTTCGTGATTTGTTTACTGGCAATTGAAACCAAAATTTGACATAGAACATTTTAGTCACAAGATAATATAACCAATTTTATTTATTTAAGTCAATAGATTTTTCAACTATGAAAAATTACATATGGACAGATATCAACCCTTTGATAGATTTGATTTCAAATTTGATGATAAATCTGCTTATCAAATTTCATTTCTCTAAGTCTTTGAAATTCCGTCTGTCTAGCTCAAAGTGTATTTGAATTATTGGATTCCCAGACAGATGGACATATTCCAAAATTATGTTTTTTTGGAATCTGAGAACTATCCGAAACGTGGAGAGTCATCGAATTCCGGAGTTCGAATTTTTTGACGATTACAGTACTTTGTGTATCTCTAGAAGGAAAATAAAAGAGAAAACAAAAATACCAAGTGTTCAGAAGGAGTAGTATGTTAACATGAAATTAATCTGTAAATTTCAAAAATGCATCGTAGAAATTGCAAGGATCATATGCAAATGTTATACTCTGAATGTATATTTCATATGAACCAGTACAAGATAGAGATTGGAAGTAAAATGAAATAGATAATATCAATATTATAAGAAACATAAAATGATTTTTCTAACCACACACCGTGTAAGGAAATTAAACCTTCAACAGAATACTTTTTTATAGTATTCCAATAAAGATAACAGAATAAAGTTGCATTTAGATAAAAAAAAATTCTACTGAATAGTAAGATCCATGAAAAAATTTAATCCTTTTTGATTGGTTATATATATCGTCTTTCCACAGCATTTAAATCTATAATTTTTTATATCGAAGTTTAATTTTTTTGAAGAAATGAAGCTAATGGTATTTACCACACGTCACTCCTCTAAGTGACGTGTGGTAAGGAATTGTAAGGATTGTAATTGACTGGTAAGGAATAGTAAGGATTGATTAATAAAGAATAATTCTACTTTTGATTTTAGTTATATTCATCCCGAATTCGATAAATTATTTCGTAGAAATTTAAAGTGATTCTGCCATTTAACTTATAGGTAAATTATATTTCAGTTACTGATAACGGATTTTATTGTGTTAATGCAACAATAGGTTATTTTCTAAAAAGGAACCAATAGATTAATATAATAGATATTGTCCATTTGTAAGTAAAAAATGTTGCTTAGAAGGGATATTACTTTCATTTTGAAACGAAATAATAATGTATATATTAAAATTATTATGTAGACAATTAAACATCACAATCTTTGATTGGGAAAATGAGAATCTGTTGCGAAGCAGCAAGGACTTTTCTAAATTTGTTTGCATATTTTGATAAAGTCTAAAAACTCATTGCCTTATTGTCGAATAATTTTCTAAAAGCATATTTGTTCGCAAAAGGCAGAATCGACAGAAATTTTTCTATTTAAGACTTTATAGATCTGTATTTTCATTGAAATCCTTGTTGCATTAAAAAGTAAGCAAACCTTACCTTAAAAACCAAAACATAAAATAACACTACATGGAAACTGTTTCTCGCAAAATTGAACCTGCCTTAAAAACAAAATTGCTCGAACCATTTCGACGAATATGATACCTACCAAAAATGAAAGTTCCCTTCATCCAAAAGTAATCACTCAGATTTTAAATTGGAAGCAAATAGCTTCTCCAGCACAGATTAAAGTTTCGGCTTACAAAACTATCTTTCAGATTTCACTAAAATCTTAAAAGAATGAAGGAAAAAAAATGAATAAAAGGAGAAATTGGAAAATATATACTCTCGTGAAATATTTTCTAACAATCTAAACGATAAGGGAAACAGAAAATGGGAGTTTGAAATTCTCTGGGGAGGGTAAAAATTCTTCTGGAGGAAATCTTACACCGGAGGAAGATTAATTCCCTAGGGATTAAAAGAAATGTCGAAATCTGTAAGAGATAGTAATTGCCTTTATTATAAGGAGAGAGAATCTTTAGGCTTTACTCCGAATCAGTAATCTTTGGAAAATCTCACTTCTAAGCTTCTCCATCTAGATAGAAAAGATATCGAAGTGGGAAGTAACTTGTACTTGGCGATTACATCACATCTGGCGCCAAGGATTATTAAAAAAACAAAACAAATGTATAAAACACAAAAAATTCTAGTCAGAAAAATATGTTACAGATTATTTTTTGATATGTGATTTTGAGGAAGAATGCGTTTTGATTGTTTTTTATAGAAAAAATGGTAGAAAATTTAATTTTGAAAACCATTTGATTAAATTCGACACGTTTTAGCATTGGACAATTTATATGACATTGCAACTCTTAACATAATTTTGACCAGGGATTATTTCAAATAACAAATGTATAAAACTCGGAAAAACTCTAGTCAGATAAAATATGTTACAAACTATTCTTTTGATGCTTTGCCATGCGATTTTGAAGAAAAATGTGTTCATGGATAGTGACAAAATGGTAGAAATTTGCTTTTGAAAATGATTGAATAAATGCAAGGACTTTTTATCATTGGATAATTTATATGACATTGCAACTTTTAACATAATTTTTACCAGGGATTAGTTCAAATAACAAATAAATAAAACACGAAAAAAAATCTGGTCAGAAAAATATGTTACAAACTATTTTTTGATATTAGGTGTAATGTTTTTTTATTGTTTTTTGATAGTGACAAAATGGCAGAAATTTACTTTTCAAAGTATTTGAATTCAATTCGTTTTTAGTATTGGTTAATTTACATGACATTGTAACTTATACTATAATTTTAACCTATAATTTAACCTATAATTTTTAACAGCGATTCAATCAACAAATGTACAAAAAGTGAACAATAATGTACAAAGAACAAATAGACAAGATTTCAATCAACAAATGTACAAAGAAAGATTTTTTGTTCAATAAATACAGTTTCAGACTATTTTTGATATGTAATATTGAAGACTAATGGGTTTTGAAGGAGTTTTTTGGCAGTTAAAAAAATTGCACAAAATATTTCTTATGAAATCATTAATTTTAAAGCGTTATTTAATGCTATAGCATGCTTATAATACTTCAATTCTCTTTCTGAACACGGAGTCAAAAAATGTGACGCACGTTCTATCATCGTGTAGTAATCAGATTGGTTTCACTTAGTTACAACAGAAAGCTCGTTGGCTGAAAATAATATATTTGTTTCTCTGAAAAATAATTAAATTAATAGGTTATATAACGTAAGCAAAATAATATCATATATTTAATGAAGAAAAATATGAGAAATTTTAATTTTAAATAATAATTAAAATATAAATAATAATAAATCGATAAATTTCCAATTATATAGTGTATGGATCATTATATCAAAGTGTGCTTTTAAATATTATTTATTTCCTTTTAGTTATGAATTCCAGTAAGGTATTCATAATTTTTTTATAACTTTAAGCAATTGAAAAATCACAAAGATCACTTAATGTATTGGTGAGCAACTTAATATATGTTAAAATGTATTGGGGGACAACTTAATGTATGTTAAAATGTATTGGGGAACAACTTAATATATGTTAAAATGTATTGGGGAGAAACTTAATGTATGTTAAAATGTTTTGGTGAGCAACTTAATGCAAATTAAAATGTATTGGTGAGCAACTTAATGTAAAATAAATTTTTGGGAAGCAACATCCATTTCATCCAGAAATTATTATCACTTCATGAAAATCGTTTTGGGCATTTCAAACTTCTAAGACATCTTTAAGTTTTAGCGTAAAAATTTCAAAAAAATTAAAAAGATGTTAGTAACATTTAATTAAAATAAAACTTGAATTCCAAGATAATTCAAAGCATAAATTCAAAACCAAACGTGAACACGTTTTTCGAAAATATTATCCAACCATTTCATATGTGTAATAAAAATATATTAAAAATTGCATAAGATACTATTTAAAAAGTAATTTATGTTATTGAAATGTTAAATTATTAATAAGTAACGTTACCCATCTCTTAGAGTTGTTTCCTGTGTGTTTCCAATGTTTTCAGATGTTATTAAATAACTTAAATGAACTTGCATTCTATTTGATACCAATTTGCTGTTATATAAACTATAACGCTTTATGCCATTAGCAAAATGTAAATTAATAGTGCTTGTTTTCCCATAGCGTTTATACTAACTATATAATTTCATTAGCCACATTTTATTTAATCATCTGGGAGAAAATTGCCTTACACTTTCTGTCTCATAAATCATAATTTTCTTAATTGTTGGGTAGCAAATTTCTTATATTTTCAAGGAAGATTAAAAAAACTGTAGTAAAAAGGCTTTAATGTAACAACCCATTAATTGATGCCAGAATAACAATTAAAGAGAATTTTCTCTCTAAGATACGTTTTATTTTTATTTTTCAGTCATAATTCATTATTAAAAAACATTTTCATTCTTATATATATTGCTCATTATTCATATTTTAGTCATATAAAACGATTATATTACTCTTTATTTCTTTTTCTCTTTTAAGTCATATAATTTTCATATAAAAGTCATATAAAAACGATTATATTACTCTTTATTTCTTTTTCTCTTTTAAGTCATATAATTTTCATATAATAGTCATATAAAAACGATTATATTACTCTTTATTTCTTTTTCTCTTTTAAGTCATATAATTTTCATATAATAGTCATATAAAAACGATTATATTACTCTTTATTTCTTTTTCTCTTTTAAGTCATATAATTTTCATATAATAGTCATATAAAAACGATTATATTACTCTTTATTTCTTTTTCTCTTTTAAGTCATATAATTTTCATATAATAGTCATATAAAAACGATTATATTACTCTTTATTTCTTTTTCTCTTTTAAGTCATATAATTTTCATATAATAGTCATATAATTCACCCCGATTATATATTTCCATATTCTCTATTTCTCTGCTGGTATAATATATAAAAATTCTGATAATACAGGACATTTTTGCTTTCTTTTAAGAATTTGGCATTACAATTTTCGAAAAATGATACTTTTAGTAAAGCTTCATTTTGTACCGTTTGCTATAAGGATGTTTAATAGCATCATTGCTTTTGCTATTGCATCAGCCTTTAAGCAATTCTGATAGCCTCGTAAGTGAAATACTATAAAATCTGTGACAGTGCAATTTTCAACGACGATTCTCTTTTCTTCATCTATTATTAATAAAAAGATTTCAAATTTCAGGAACATTCTCGAATTTTTATTGTAATAAAATAAGTATATATCTAAAAATAGATTGACTTAGAAATTCAGACAAAATGTATTTAATGAAACCGTAATTAATTAAACAGCAAGCAGTAACAGTAAAAATTTGGCCAATTAAAAGTAATTAAAGTACTTTAAAAATTATATTTTGTTAATTCGTATTAAATTCATTCATTTTAAAAATATTTAAGATGAAAAAAAGTTATTTATATAGTTTATGAACTCATGATTTCATGAAGGATGTAAACAAGAGGGTTTCCAAAAATTTATTGAACCATTAAAACTTGCGTAAATGAAGACCTGAACTTTGGGAAGACTTTCACTGTAAATGAATTATTTACAGGATAATATATTATATATTTTACACCAACATTTTGGAGTAAATATATAATTGGTTCTCTTATAATAATGTCTATATAATTCGTAAGCTAACTGGGGAAAAAACACATTATTTTGCAAATAATTCACTAATAATGCACTCTTTTTATTACTTTTTGTTTTCATCTTGATATTTCTTAAATAGTTCATATAATCTTTATAAGCTGATTGATCACAAATTTTATATTTTTCAGGTAAGATATGCATTGATGTTCTACGACATTCATAATATTTTACATAAATAATGATTGATTTCTCATAAAAATCATCATCTGAATAACGTTTTAGATATTTAAATAGCTACCGTTTCTCTTTTCTTTATTAAAAACCTCTCTCTCCTTATTAAAAAGTGAATATTCAAGAAAGAAATTTAAAAAATATGAATTAAAGCAATAAATACTTATACCAAAGCCACAAATCTTCAAACGAATAAACATAGCAAGAACAGAAAAGAACTGAGAGAACAAAGACGAAATTTGGATGAGAGTGGAAAAAATTATCAGTTTCAAGCTAGATCTATTCTGATTGCTATTTCCAGCGTCTTTCAATTTAAAGGATGAAAAAGATTGCTTTTTTCGTCAAATCAAACAATCATTTGAGTACTCAGACAGCTTTTATATGCTGCAAGACAAATTATTCTGACTTTCTTTCTCTTAATTTGCTCTAGGCTCATTTTTTGTTTTAGTTTTATGTTTTCACTACTATTTTCAATTTTTGCAGATTATCAGATTCTCAAATCACAAAGTATACAAATAACATATAAGAATCAAAGTGGAAAAGTAAGAAAAATCGATAAAAAAGAAAATTCAACTTCTAAAAATAAGCTCAGAAGTCCTGCAACTTTGTAGCAGTCGTTGATGAGCAGTCATTGGCTATAAGAAAAAGCGTTTAGACGCAACCTAACTAGCATGAATGCTAATAAGATGCTAATGGGCTAAATGCTAATAGACTTTTTAAAATAAGGTTATTTTGTTAAATTAAAAAAAAAAACATTTTTCGCTTTCTCGTACTTAGTATCTATGATGTATATCCTATCTATCAGTTATAGCAATCGTCAAAAAATTCGAATACGAGACTTTGACCTATCTCCCCATTTTTGACCTTCCTGAGTTCGAAATACCCATTCTTGGAAAATATCCGTTTGTCTGCCTGTTTGTGACAAAGATAACTCAAAAACGTATTGAACAAGACAGTTGAAATTTGGGCATACAGCATTTACAACAATTTAGATTTCTATTAAAATTTGAACAAAATCCGTCCGTTTGTCTGGAGGAAGTATATAGTCTATCTGTCTGTTCGAATATAAGTTAACATGATAGTTACAAAACGAAGAGAGCTAGATAGATAAAATTCGGTAGGCCGATTTAACATCTGTAGTGCAGATGGATGATGGTGAGGAAATGTTGAGCCAAATCCAACTTCAGGTTGACTGTCTGTCGATCTGTACTTTCAGAAATATAAAAACACGATAGTTCAAAAATGCAATGACTTAAATATATCAAATTTAGTATGGAATTATGGAATTGCAAGTTCAGTTTTAACTACAGGTTTTCAAATCTTAGGTTCCATCGACTGAGAAAAACGTGTTTAACGCATAAATTTGATTTTCGGATACTATCAACCACATGCCAAAGAGTAATCGCCAAATGAACTCGCCAAGGATGACACGATAGATTCTGAAAAAATTCTAAATTACCAAACCTACTATTAGAAGACAATGTCATACAAGACGTCCTCTGGCATGACAAGTTTATTAGAAAAAAATGCGAAGAATAGTTAGGAAAACCTCATCCATTGCTGTTATTTTTCCCCCAATTTTCAAAGTGACGGTGTTTTATTAAGTTAGCCAGATTTCCTATCTAACCCCGAGTGTTTAGTATAATAATTCCCAGTTTGATCATAAATATTCTATCATTTCAATAGGCTTAAGTGTAAACCATTTGTGGTAACATACATTTTTAATTCCCAATGGGTGATTAATTCTAAACTTTAAAGATAAATTTTGTTTTCAATAAAATTAATTAGATACTTAACAGTAATAATCATCAGCATATGTTACTTATGCTGATAAATACAACAATTCAGAGTTAAAAGTTTCAAGTAAAAAAAAAATATGTGGATATAGTAAAAAAAAAAATATGAACGAAACTTATTTGTGATAGCATATATATTTCCTTTTCAATGTACGTTTAGTTCTTAACTATCAAGATGTTCCATTTTCAACGAAATTAATGAGATTCTTAACGGTTGCAATCATTAGCATATGAAAAATTAAGCTGATGAATATCTCTCAAATCGGAATTAAAAGTTTCAAATAAAAAATTGGGGATATAATAAAAAAAAAATGGAAAATATTTCTGGTATCATATATATTTAATTCCCAATATATGATTAATTCTAAACTTTAAAGATAAGTTTCACTTTCAATAAAATTACTAAGATTTTTAATAGTCGGAATCATCAGAATATGTAAATTAGGTTGATGAATTCCTCGCAATTCGGAATTAAAAGTTTCAAGTAAAAAAAAAAATGAGTATATAATAAAAATCATGAATGGAAAGCATTTGTGATAGAATATATATATATTTTTTTTCATTTTCATTGTACGATTAATTCAAAACAATAAATACAAGTTTCATTTTCAATAAAATTACTAAGATTTTTAATAATTTCAATCATCAATATTGGTAAATTAAATTGATAAATACTTCGCAATATGAAATTAAAATGTTTCAAGTAATAAAAGTGGATATAGCAAAAAAAAAAAATGAACGAAAACATTTGGGGTAACATACATTTTTTTTTCCATTGTACGATTAATTCTAAACTATAAAGATAGGTTTCATTTTCAATCAAATTAATGAGATTCTTAACGATTGCAATCACTAGCATGTATAAATTAAGTTGATGAATACCTCACAAATCGGAATTGAAAGATTCAAATAAAAAAAATTATGTGGATATAATAAAAAAAACATAAACAAATATTATTTGTGGTAGCATATATTTTTCAATTTCTTCATTCCTAATGTAAGATTAATTCTAAACTATAAAGATAAGTTTTATTTTTGATAAAATTAATGAGATTCTTAACGCTTGCAATCAAAAGTATATGTAAATTATGTTGATAAATACCTCGTAATTCGGAATTAGAAGTTTCAACTAAAAAAAAAATGTGGATATAACAAGAAACAAGACTGAAACGATACCACATAAGAACCAGGAAAATTAATTAAGTCGGCCGCAAAACAATCTATTATCTCCTGAGTGGAAACGGGTCCCATAAAAGGCTACAGTTCGGTCCATTCACGTCGAAAAATGTCAGAGGTAATCATAATATTTTCATGCAAGAATTTCATATTAATTTCTGATCGAGTATGCCCTTTCAGGGAAAGGATTTTCTCCAGTTCCCTTATATAACATTCTAAAATTAGGAATAAAGCCCTTTTGAAAAGACTTTCTTGCTAAAATTCCTCAGTAATCGAAGTTATTGCGTGGCTGAGAGATTAAAGCGCTAATTTTGTTCCTAATTTAACAGTTGAAGAGACGTTATTGAAATAAACTTCTGTGTTTTTCCTAAGAACTTCGGAAGGAATTTTCGCTAGCTAAAAATAACCTTCTTTATTGAAGGAAAGTTGATATCTTGAGATTATTTTGTGTGTGCAAAATTTTATTGCTTCGTTGGTCATATATACCACGAAGCTTTTGTTATTAGATTTTTGCCTAATGACTCGAACTGATTTTCGGCTAAATATTTTTCTGAGATTTAATTGAATAAGGCTAAGGAGTTTGATACAAACGATTAGAAGAATAAACATACTAAACTTTTTTTAAAAATTATTTATCGAACTTGTTTTATTGTAGCTTCATTAGATTGGTCTCACTAATTACAGACATTTAAAAATGTATAAGGGCTGCCCAAATGAAAAGTGAACAAGTTAAATGAAAATAATACCTTTATTGAAAAAAAACCATAGGTGCTGTAATTCAGCTCCCATTGATTAGGTAGCAGGTCTATGTCTTTGTTGATAAAGGAAGTGGTTGATTCTTGAGGAAGTCCCGACAGCTTCCTTGACTTCGTCGTCCGAATAAAAAGGAGTTTTCTATAATGCTATCTTAAGTGATCCAAAGATGTGGAAGTCAGAGGGTGACAAATCCGGACTGTACAGCGGGTGTTCCAATATTTCCCGACGGAAATCTTTTTAGATCGTCTGGGATTCATAGGAGACGTGTAGGTGAGAATTATCACGGAGAAGGATCGCATGTTGCGTGAGAAGGCTTAATCATTTGCTTTGATTGCTTTCCGTAATTTCATCAGAGTACTGAAGTATTGTGTTGAATTTACAGTGTTCTCTTGGGACAGGAAATCAATCAAAAGTGGTATACAGCAATCAATGAATCAAAAACCGTATCATAGCGTGTTGTTCCAATCTGTACGCATCCATGTAGAGTACGACTTTGCTTTCGACCAGTTTCCTCTAATACGAACAGCTTTCACTGTTGAACGCCTTATGTAAGTGCACTCCTCCTACCAGCTTTTATATCTTTGTTTGGTATTGCTACTAAAACTGCAGTCATTCTCACGCAATCGCAACTGTCATTATTTTGATTCGTTTACTTGGTTACATACTTCTTTGAAGGAGCAGAAGAAATTTTAGAAAATATGTCATTCTTCGAAGTTGCGGTCACATGATAACTTAGAGATCAGAACTTCCATTATAATTCTAATTTTCGTTCGGCTATAATACAGTGGCATTTGACTATTCAATCTGTTCGTTATATTTCAAGTTGATGCAAACCCTTGAATCTTTTACGAAATAGAGATTTTGACTCTCACTCTTTATATCCCAAAATGAAGATTATGCAGCTATAAATCCACAGCAACTAACATGTCACACTTTCTATGTCAAATCCAAACGTTTGCTTTTAGGAAGCAATGGCAGTTTTCAAAGCTTTTCCAACTATCCTTCAGAAGAATTCAAATAGAATATTGTCTTGTATGAATAAAATAAGAAAATGTGCACACAAAGAAACAACATATAACAAACAGACGCCTAAAATTCATTGAGTCTGAAGATAAGACTATAATAATAATGATTTCTATTGGAATAGAGAAAATTTGAAAGAAAAGCATCTGAAAATGCAAGAGAAAGGGTGATCACAAAAATCTTCCCTAATTACAAAAATTCATTATGAAAGTACCACCGTATATCGTATCTTTATATTTTTGTTCCGGAATAGTCGTGTTCTCCATTTGCTTTATTATGATGGGGTAACTAATTGACTTGATGTGGCAACTGATTTTACATTGAATTTTATCAAAATGGTGACAATGAAGTGATGATGAAAAGGGCGTTAATGACGTCCATATTCATCCAATATTACACACTACAATTTTTTCTTTTGGGGTTGCATTAAAAACAAAGTATTTGCAATGCCAGTTGAAGATATTGATACACTCAAAATTAGGATCATAAATATCGGTTTTCTAGTATGACAACTGAAATATTAGACAATGCGTGACGAGAATTTGAATGCTGCCCCGGCAATTTTCGAGTTACGAAGAGTGCTCACACTGAAATTTATCGCATGAATGTTTTATTAAAAACTTCATAAACGTCTGTACAATATTCGGAAGAAGCATAAGCTTAATGATAATGGATATTTGTTGTGCAATAATGGTTTGTAATTAAAGAAAGATTTTATGACCACCTTGAATTTTGTAAGCAGAAAAAGTAGAAAATCCAAGGTTCATAAGAAAAAGTGAAGAATGTGTACATTTTTCTTTCTGAAGCAATATGGTCTATTTTTGATTGGCTCTAGTAAATTTAACCGTGGCAAGAAAAGCACTGAAATCTTCATCTCTTTAAATAATCTCTAAAACAAATGGCAAAACTAAATTGATTGTGGAATAACTTTAAAATTTGGCTTAATATTTTAAACATTTAATTAAATCTTAAATAATTCTTAGCACCAAATATGTGACTATTTTGTTAGGCCTCATTTCCATCCTCTGTCTATTGAGTATTGAACTTTTTTTTTATCATATATTTATATCACGCATGTTGCAATGGACAGATAGTACACCAGACTATAACTATTATTGTATTACTAAGACTAAAGAAAAACAACTACCTAGTACCTTGGTGATATCTAAATTTTTTAATATTTATTTCAAAGATTTCTACAAGCATAAAAAGTGAACAAAATCAAATCATATTGAAAGATTACTAAAAACGAACCTTACGAATCACAAATTTAATTCAAAGACCTGGATAATCACTTGTTTAATAACAAATTTGTTTAGTACAAACAAAAATTTTATTGTAGATTTAAATGTAACATTAAACCATTAAAAAAAAATGTCTGTTTTATATTCTAATAAACTAATATCCTATTCTTCAACATGTATCAGTTGAAATTTTTAGTAGTTACGTCCTTAAATATGCTAGAAACGTTTTCTTGAGCAGTGCTAGTATTTTTTTAAAGAATGTTATTTTTCTCACCATTTCGAGCAGACATGATGTTTACCTACATTTTACTTGGGCTGTAAACAGGTACCTATATTTCACAACTAGTCTAAATATTTTTTCCCCTTGTATCATGTCTGAAAATGTTTTCCAGGCATTGCTTTCGCGGTGCCTAACTCCTCAGGGTTTATTTAATTTATTTCTTTCCTTCGAAAAGAGGAGGCTCAAAACAGCTGCCAGGAAAGTTGGTAAAAGCAGTCGATTTCAGCTGTCACTCAACAGATTCCCGTGTGAGACGGATGATTTGAAAAAAACATCCAAGCGATTTTAAATTGAATAGTGAAGTTATTTTACTTAAAAGAAATTTCTAAAAAAATGGTTTGTTTCAAATCTATAGCGATTTGAAAAGAACATCCAAGCGATTTTAAATCGAATAGTAGTGTTTTTATACTTAGAGGAAATTTCTAAAAATAGTTTCTATCAAGCATATGTTACAAAAAGCATTGCATTTTCATGATTAATATGAAAGTTAACATTATTTTTAGTTGTGTTTCAAGCATTACAATATTTTTTATTTGAACTGAAATTAAAAATATATTTAAATCTTCCCAAGATTTTCTTCGAAAAGTATAAAGGTCTAAATTAGTAATCAAACCACCAGGTGGCGCTTCTCTGCACTTTCAAAAATCAAGATTTGAATAGAAAAGAAATAAAATAATATGACCGAAGATTATTCTGAAGTGGGATATCAGAATGAATTAGTATTTCTTGTCCATTAACCACTTTAATAATTTTCGGAAGCAAAAACGGTTATTAATTAAAAACAACCGATTACAATTCATTTTCATTATCAAATATACTGGGAATCTAAAAAAATTAATTCGTCTTACTGGTTCTCCATTTGAATTTAATAAATTTTCCTACAAAAAATTTTATTTAAAGGAAGATAAATCTAATCAAATAATATTGCCGATGTCTTAAAAAGAGGCGAATTATTTTTGCTTCGTACTTATTTGATTCGTATTTATCTTATTATCATTTCATAGCAATATCTTTTCTTGAAATTCTTTAGAGAATTAGAAACAAAAGAATCGAATTAAAAAGCAAGTATTTCTAATGACCCAAAAACGAGAGAGACGAAATTTTTTTAGGGAGACTTTTCAATATTTAAAGTAAGTTTTTTTTATTTATATATTGTTTATTTAATCTTCTATAAATTATAAGACTTGTTTGACATCAGTTTAGATATGTCATATGTCTTTTCGATATAACAAACCCTTGTTAAAAAATATCATAAATTCCTATTGACAATTCAGTTTTTAAACATATATTAAGTTTATTGTTACTTTGAAACTTTTATAAAGGACCATATCATGACACAACTTGTCATGTAAGAAAAAAAACATTTCTATTTTATGGCTATTTCTCTGATTGTTCTTACTATTCCACCCCCACCCTCCCCAGTTTGATTTGCTGTAAAAGCACTTGGATGGGATTGATATTTTTCTATCAACTATAAAATTGTAAAATCTATCTTCCCAATGAATATTTCTTTCAACAGGCATTCCCCCTCCTGTACAAGTAAGGAATCTTTAAAGGATCTTATCTTCTTTATCACTGCTGAATAATGTCTGGGTTTTCCGAATGGAAACACTTGAATTTTATCATTAATGGTTCATCGAGAGCTATTGTAACGCCCCAACGTTTTTTCGTAGGTCACTTTCTTTTTAAACAAACTAGAGATAGCCAATTGCAACAGTATCTCAATTTTAATTCCTGTGGCTCCCCAAATAGGTCTTAATGCCAGTTGAAATGCTTATAAAAAACATGGAAAACACAAAATTTGAAAACGTTATATTATAAATTTAGATAGAACATAAACTTTAAATTTAAAAATGATTTCGAAACATAGTTACGAGTTGATTTAAGCAAAACAAGTAATCTTTAGTTAGATTTCAAGGAATGGACTATTTGAATTACTTAAGTTGTCTACTAAAACATTTGTTCAACAAATTGCAAACAAAAATTCTGATTAAGTTTATAAATAACATAAAGTTTAAAGCGTGTAAAGCGGATATCTTTAAATATCTTCTCAGTGAGACAAAATCACTGTTATCATTAATTCATTGTTTAAGAAATTCGAAGGGAATCAAGCATTTTACTCTCTCGTATACGAAGTACTGTAACAGTTAAAAAAATTCGAAATCCAGACGAATCGCCAAGTTTTAGAACTCCTTGATTTGGTAAATTATATATTTTTTTGTATTAGGTATGTCTTTCTTTCTCCCACAAAGGTAACTCAAAAAACGCTTTAAACTGGAAGGAGGAAATTTCGTATATGGTCTTTATGGAAAAAGTCTGTCTGTCTGGTTGTTCGAATATAATTTATAATCATGACTAAAAATCAAAGAAAGCTCGATGAATAATATTTGTTACAATATTTATTTATTGTGTAATTATCTATGAATTTTTAGCCATTTCTAATAAAAGGTTGACTCTCTTTTGGTCTGCACTTTCAATAATTAAATTAAATAATTTAATTTTTAAAAGTGCAGACCAAAATAATAAGTTCGATAATAAAAAATGTAATGACTTAACAATATCAAATATGGAATGTAATTTTATATATACCATTTTAGCCCTGTGTCAAATTTTAATTCCAATTCATTCGAAAGAATGCGCCTAAAACCCAAATTTGATTTGTGGATGCTATTAATCGCATGCCAGGATTTAATCTTAAAAATCCTCCCAAGGATCATAAAAAGGATTCAATAAAACTACTAAATCCATGCCAAAAATTAATATTTCTTAACTATTGTATCCAATGTCACGCAAGGTGTTCTCTGCTTTACCAGAGACCCACAATTTTTTCGTGAAGGTTTAAGATAACACCTTTTTTTAAGAGTTTGCGAGAAAAGTTTAAGGAGTTGTTCCACGTGGCAAAATTGTCTCAATTTATCGCTACACATTTTAGCATTACATATATATTTGAAGTTTTTCAATCTTTTATAATTCATTTTTGAATTAAAATATTTTAAATGTTTCAAATAAAAAAAATCATCGCTTTTATACTTTGTAATAATAAAATGCATTCCTGGAATAATTACAAAATAGAAAATAAAAACATTAATAAATAATTTAATTTTTATGAAATATGAATTAAATTTTAATAACTTAAAAGAAAAAAAAATGTAAATACGTAATTCTGAAAATGAAGCATTTTATAGATTTTACTATAATTCCTTCAAAAACTTCTGATTTCTACGTACCCAGATAAATTCAGGCATTTTTAACATTTATTTGTTTCTCCTGAACAAAAAAGAATCTCCAGGGATTCAATTTCCTTTAAACTGTAGTTGCTTCTTTTAACAACTACCCTTTCGAGTTTCTTTAACGTATCTACAGAATCACGAAGCTGAGTATAAGTAGCAGTAAAAAGGAAGAAACGAAAGTTTTTGGTTTCTGTAACAAGGTCCGCCTTTACAGATTACATGGAATCAGTTCCATTAAAGCGCTTGTAATGCAATTGATCTAATCAGAGTTCTTTCTTTCATTTTCAAGTAAATATAAACACTAGTGTTTAGTATGATGTGAAACAAAAATTGTGTTGAGTTATATTATCTAATCATAGTTATTTTTTTTCATTTTTAAAAATTATAAATGCATGTAAGAATCAAGTTTGAGTAATATACGATAGCATTTTGCACGATATAAATTAAAAGGTGTTTCAAATTATATTATATAATAATTAAGTTTTTGCATTTGTAAAATCTGTAAATGCATGTAAGAATCAGGTTTCAGAAATATAAGATAAGTAGATATATACGATATTATTTTGCATGATGTAAAACATAAGGAGTTTCAAATGATATTATCTAGTCATATTTAATTTTTTGCATTTGTCAAATCTGTAAATGCATGTAAGAATGATGTTTGAGATTATTAAGTATTTCATTTTTTCAGTTAAAAAATTTTTGAATGTCAAAAGATTGCTTTTAATGTTATTAATAATAAAATAGTTATTGATAGCCAATGAACAATAATTCGTTGACTTCGTATCAATATTTTATTTTTTGTATAATGAAAATTTAAAAAATCGTTTGCATAGCTTGAAAAAAAATTACTTTTATTGGTTTTGGGATATATTAAAAATAATTTGGGATTCAATTTATTATTCCTTATTATTATCTAATTATTCGACTTCAGTAATATCAACTGACTCCTCAAATATAGCTCAATTAATTAATATTAAAGCTGAATCATTTATTTATTTGACATTAACACGCATTGGTCTTGCATTAAACAAAAAAGTGCATTGTTATTACCATGAAAATTAGCTCTATTCAGGCAAATGCAGTCTGACTGCTATTGTAATAATGAAGAAATTTTGTATTTCAAAAAATAGTTTGAGCCGCATATTTAATACAGTATATAATCATCTATAACTAATTTCTTCGATTCTCTGACATATGATATCGATATGTACTACCCATTCGGATATGTACAATCTGCAATGAAGAGGTCTCATACCGAGATATTTTTTTTAATAAATAATACAATTTTTTCTGTCATTTCAGAAAATCTCAAGTAACACACTTCGTTTTATATTTTTATATAGTTTCCTCACCTACATGATTATTCGTGGATGTATTAAATGGTAAATATTTCATAACAAAACTAAATCTGGGAAATTAACCACCTCTGTTTTCGTATCGCCTATGAGTGATATTATCTCTTTTAGTACTGAAAGACTCCAAACGCCTGTTCAACAAGTCTACATTGGACGCCTGAAATACCTGGCTATCACAGCGAAATTTTTCATCCCTTTTTCTTGATTGACTCGTTCGTTTCGTGTGATTGATTGAATAATTGAGGCACATGTTTTGAACAAGTTTGGACAAAACATGTGCCTCAGATACTCGGTTTTTCAGAAGGGTAGGAAATTATTTTTAGAGAAATGCAGGTATTTCAGCTTTTAGATGTACCTGAACTCGAATGACCCTAGCAAAGAAAGGGTGAAACAATACTTTTTTAAAATAAATTTTTTACTGGAAGTTGTTGGAAATACATTTAGAGTTTGAAATATTATAAATAAATGTATTGCATTTACTAAATGTTTAGTAAATGTATTGCATTTACTAAATGTTAGTATTTTATTTACTAAATGTTAGTATTTTATTTACTAAATAGTATTTTATTTACTAAAATGTGTATTCAAATGTTTGTTATAGATGATCCTAGTTTTCTCAGTAAATAACTAAATTAGATGAAACAAATAAGGCTGAAAAATTTTCCATGTGTTTCGAATACGTTTCAATATATTTTGACCAATCTATCACTACTATTTGAAACTCAATTTAAGATTTCAAAACGAAAAAATCAAAAAAATTGGCTTAAAACTCCAAGTAAAAAAAGACTCAAGTATCAGACTGAAACGATACCTGGATCGATACAACATATATTATCATCTGAAAGCCGAGTTCATTCCATCCATAGAAAAGGACAATCTTTGCAGCAAATAGCACCCGAAAGGGCCTAATTTGGCCGTCGACAACCCCACAGAGAGACAGATAAATCATGTTTCGACGAGAAGGGAATGCAGTGAAGCTTAGCAACTATTTCCAATAACACCGCCTTGTCTAACATTTCACGTAAAAGGACCGACATTCCAGCAGATTATTGGGTGATATTCCTTTTTCGGGACGGAGTTCGTATTTCTCTATTGCCTTCGGTGCTGTAAAGCTATCCTCTTTTGCGATATTCTTCCACTTATTATGTCTATTATTATTTGTAGCCTTTTTCTATCATTTCTTGGTAAAACCGAATTTTTACCGTAAATCACATTTTTTTTTAAATTGCTTGTAATACTTTCAGATGTCCCGATGATATAGATGATTTATAAAATGTTTCGGATGAATATAAAATACTCTGGAAAAATTCATTTGTTTGGAAATAATATCAGAAATTATTATGTTTAACTAACTGCCTAATATATGAGCAAAAAATGTATAAAAATAAAAATTGAAGTAAAATGCTGTCTATCTGGTCATATTAGGGTTAATTATTTATTTGATATAAGATTGTGGGGTCTTTAAATGGTTCATTAAAAAGTCCAAATTAATGTAACAGTTATTTATTTACAGGTTACGTTACACACAGACAATTTACATACATAATTTTAGAATAATAACAACAATTATACATATAAGAGCATAGATCAAAGAATGCAACATATGCCATCGCCTGATCTTAACTGAGTCACAGTGCCCCAAGACATCAGAGGGTCTTTAAGACATCAGAGGGTCTTAACTTATTATACCCTCAGACATCAGAGGGTATAATAAGTTATGTTGAGTGTTACAAGAGCGGCTAGAAGATTTATTTAATAAATGTAATTGTTGTGCCGTTTAGCCGTTTAAAAACGCATATACTTTATTGACAACATATGTAGTCGTATCTGCAGTTAATATTTTGCAATTTGTTTACACAATTCAAAACCATTTTGTGTGAAAAAAATGTGCCCCGATTTAATTGTTTGGATGTTTGTACGAAACGATGTACGATAGATGTTTTGAAACGAAAGGCATATGTAATACATTTTTTTAAGTTCCTTCCTAATAATCGAAATTTATTAGAACCTGAACTGCGAAAATCCGAGAGAATTTTCGAGTTCTTATCAGTTATGTTTATATATTTCTAGGCTTAACGCTAATAATATTAATCTTATAGATATGCATATCTATAAGAAAGTTCAAAAAGGGATAAATAAAAATAATAAAACTACTAAATGAAGATTAACTGTATACATGAAAATTTCTAGAAAAATAATAATATTTAGTACAGTTTTTAAAAATGCTAACTAAGATATATACTCCAATGAAAGCATATAGACACTACCAAATAAATAAAATTTAAGAATAATAAAAAATATCCAGTAAGAAATGGAATTATATTATAGAAGTAAAAGTGATATAAAGAAGAAAAAAAAATATTTTAACTAATAAATGATTTTTTATTAACCTTTCTGATTATAGTAGGAAGATGAACAACAGGTTAAAATTTAAAATAGTTCTAGTTTCTCATACATTAATGATCGCATAGTTTAATTCTATTAAAAAAAATTACCAATTTCCGTTAAATACGCCTTTAAATATTCATATTCGTGAATGGTCATGATAAAAATAATATTTCCATGCATTGTACCAATAATAATAACAACAACAAAAAAAAAAAAGAATTACATTGAACTAATTTAAGAGGAAAAGAAAACACAAAAGATTTAGAAAACATAGCAAATGCATGAAAAATGCATAATTAAATGCATGAGGCAATGGAGTTTATTTTATAAAAAAAGAACAAATATTATTCATTGGTCATTTCTTTATTAATTCGCCAAAACAATGGTTGCTTTAAAAAAATTGGATAAATAAATAAAAAGAAAATTTAACTTCCAAATCTTACCATGTATAATAATACTGATTTACATATGCATTATTCTTGTAAAGGGTTTTGCAAATTTTTTTGTATCAAAAGATATTTTAAAATTTTTATTTAACTAAAATATTCTTTACATTAATATTCTGTTGAGTTCACAAGTCATTTTTTAATCATAATTAACATGAATTTTTTTTATAAAATTAATACAGTATTACAACTTAATATTATATGTAAACTACTTATATATTCTTTTAACCCATTAATGTACGACGTTATTTATAAAACGGATACACTTCACTTCGTTGGCTAAATCATGCACATTCTATTTTACTTTTTTACTTTACTTAAAAGTTCGTATATCTTGCCAAATTTTTAAGTAACTTTCAATCAGCATATACAAACCATTAGCGAATCACTGCATTTACTAGCCGTTCAAAGTTTTATTATTTTCATTTTTTTTCTTTGATCTCGCTAATTTCATTACATAAATTTAGAATTTTTAATTTCTTTATAACTCAGTATTACATTAAAAATTGGAAAAATTCATTTTAAAAGTAACTTTTCTAGCTATGCCAACTTTTGGAAATAAAAGCTAAATATACATTTAAAGGATTAATAAAATCGAATAAATTCTAAAATTTAGAATAAGAAAAAATTAATTCAATCTAATTGACTTTATTCTTAATTTCTAGAAATTTTAGATAGTTCTATTTAATTAAGAACTAATAATAATCCAAATGTTTATCGACATCTAATACGATTTCACATGAAATGTTTGTATTATATAAATTATTTTAGTATTCTAATCATTGATTTATAAAAAACAAAATATAAAATTCAATTTATTTTATATTATAAAACTATTTTCATCATTTTATGTTATAAATTAAGATGATTAGTAAACAAATTCTGCTGGATTTATATTTATTCTTATTTTCTGACTTATCGCTTGATTTACTCATTCATGTAATTTACAATTAGACCTGAAATTGGTTTTGTTCTATTTCTATTTTATTTTATTGTTTAAAGAAAAGAATACAGTTAAAATTAACGTCAAAGTAAATTTTAATCATAAAAGAACTTTATATAAGTAAACTTCTTAAGGAAGGCACTAATTTCGATTGTTCAATCAAGCGCTTTTCTATATAGAAACAAAAGACATCCAATTGGATAGAAAAGTGAAACTTTGATTGAGTTTGGACTGTTATATGTCTTTCTTTAATAACAGAATCCGAAGACAATAAACTTTTTATTTGTTTACATTAGTCTTACTTGATGGGAACAAAGGAAGTTATTTTTAGAAACTTACAAGATTCTTATGTTTACTTCCTTCAAAATTAAAGACATTCAATATAAAGTTAGAGAGTATTTTCTCATACAGATTATTAGAGTTATTTCTGGAAACAAATTTGGCCAAATCTATATAAAACAAATTTCTATCCGAAAAATTTACGATAAAAAGAAACATGCGATACAAAATTAATTAATAATTTATGTTTTGTATTTTCTTGACATGTATATTAAAATGAGTGAATAGGACAGGAAAATTTATTATTTTTTATGCCAATACAAATGTGATGCCAAATACATAGAAGTACTGCTGTCTAAATGAATCACAGAACATTTATATTTAATATTATCAATAGTTTATTTGATAAAAATTTTCATAAGTTTATATTTTGGACATCCATATATATATATATATATATATATATTTATATGTGTGTGTGTGTGTGTGTGTGTGTGTGTGTGTGTGTGTGTGTTATCGTTGAAATGTTTAATTCAATTATTTCATAGAATTCCAGATTTTTTATGAAACTACTGATCACGATTTATTAGATATTTTATAAAATGTAATATTTTAATGCAGTTTCTAATTATTTATGAAATAACTGATCATATTCTACGAAATAAAAACTTAGGAAATCCGAGCTTTTTAACATAATAGGCATTTCATAAAAAAATGGCCCATTTTTCAAAATTTGAAATTGTTTATCTGCACGATTTTAATGCAAAATGCTGAAATGATGCATACCGTCATACTACTTTTTTAATTAAAATATTTTGAAAAAGTTAAATCCTAATAATTGCATAGTTTAAAAAAAATTACGTTTTATTTTAGTAATGGAAATTATAAGTGGAATTTGCTGACGTCTTTCCCGTGATTTGGGTGTCCCGGGTTCGAGTCCCTGTTTGGGCTTGGTTGTTCTTCTGTGTTCTATCTGTGAGGTGAGTGAATGTGCCCCCTTGTAAAAAGGGTTGTGGACGCGAATGTGATGCGTGAGTTACCTAAGTCATACTTTTGGCCCTGGTTAGCGCTACTGAAATAACAAGAGACGTTCACTCGGCTTAAATCGCTGACAGATAACTGTCAGTGGGTTTGTAAAGTGCCATAAGTCACAACATAATTGGAGTATTATTACGGAAAATATTATTAATTAAGATTATACAAATGAAACTGTATATTAATTTACTAAATATATACACTGTTCTTTTGAAAGCTTTTAAGATTTAAATTACTATTAAATTGGGACTAGCCTTTTCTTCAAAAAAAATTATTATAATTATAGCCAGGGCCAGATTAACTAAAAGATTTTTTTTCTCGAAAATCATTATAATTTAATGCATATGTATATGAGCAGTAATGATTCTCAGATACTCATTTTAAGAAATTTCCTTTCCCCTGATAATATTTTAAACTGAATCAAAAAATAAAATTAAAACGTTATCCGTAAAAATCGCCCAGAAAACAATAACAGAAATTCGGAAAACGCACACACACACATACACACAACTGTAAATATCTATTAAAAACAGATTTTGAGAAATCGACAAAAAAAAATTCATTTTATCGCAAACCGAAATTTTTCAAATCCTCTTCTGGAGCAAAGCGACTTGGAATTACTCCATTAAAAATCTTTCATGTTCTAACGAAATTAAACTTCACAACCTGATAAAAACTATAAAAGGTGTAATTAGTGCTGACGTTTATTACCCTTTAGCTCATTTTAGACGCTTCATAATTATTAATTAGGCATTCTTAGGATGCAATTCTTAGCATCTGACTTGTTCCTTAATGGTCGCCACCAATATATTCTCTTTACAACCAAGGGGATTTCAAATCTGGCCTTTATTCAATCAAATCAAACCCCTCTCCTCCTTTGAAGCTGGAAATGCAAGCCACAAGGCTCCCTCGTCTTCCCAATAATGTCAAACAGTCCTCTGCTGTCTTGCACAGAAGGGCGCCCGGGGACAATGCTGCAGCTTGCAGTCGTATGAGAGAAGCTTTAACAATTAGCATCCAATCACACTGAGAAAAGGATCCTTATAAAGCCCTGAAGCTGTTCTCTTGTGAAAAGATAAAGGAATTAAAGAATCTGGTAGAAGTTGTTTGAATGAAGTTGCAAAAATATTTTGGAAGTTAAACGATGGAAAATGCAATTTTCAATTTAAAATCAAGCGGATACTGATATAATTTTAGGCTATATTTTATATTAAATTATATCAGCTTCAATTCGATTAAATTTTGAGAATAGGCAGTTGATGAATCATTAGTGATTTCCAGTTGATTTTCTTTGCACATACGATATTTTGATAACTAACTTCACTACTGAATATCATAAAAAAATTTGTATTCAAATAAATATTCGTATTTTTTTTAAACTAAATGCAATGAAACACAGAAATTTGTGCATTTTGAAGAGACTTATATCAAGATTTTTTCTGTTTCATATTTTTATAACAACATTCAATTATAAATTATTCAATTAATCTTAATATGGAACATCAAAGACAAACTTTAAACAAAATTTACATTTCTCTACATTTTAAATATAATGAAAGTTTGATCGAGATCTTTTCTTAAGGTATAATTCCAATAAAATTCTATTTCAATAAGTAATGAGAATCACCTACGTTAAGTAGGCTGGGTTTGATATATTATTAGCATTGTTTGCTACATATTAATTCAACTGAATTTTTCTTTAAAATTTTTATTGAAAACTTCGGAAATATTTAAACCATATTTCTATCGAGGACAATTATTTTGTGTACTGTTCGTATGATTAAAAATTAAAATTAATTTAGCGATATGATTTCCTTCATTTCATCTTGGACCTGAAACTATGTATATGATATACCTATTTCTACCAGAAATTATTTAGAAATCTTTTGCCATCTTAAGAACACATCTTGAAATATCCTATCAATTATAATCAGATTTGAGAATCCTTATTTCAATTTCTTCGAATTTCAGTTACAGGAGTTGCTGCATAGTTTTGTTAGTCTCTTCTTTTCCACCACATCACAAATCGGCAGTTTTGATAAAACTGAATAAAACGTTTTGTTCTCCAATTCTAATAAGTAATTTAACATGTGTTACTTCTAATTTCAGTAAGAATTTTTTAAAAAAAATATTACATTGATTAGCAATGCATGTTTGTAAGCAGTAATACTGTTGTAATACAAATAAATGTTTACCAAAAAGATCAAACTAAGCTTCTATGCCGGTAAATAACAGCTTCATTCTAGTCCAAATGGATATGCGAAACAAATTAGAATGAATGTCGAAGTAAGCATCGCATTTTATTTCTTATTTGAAAATAATATAATGGAATAAATTGTCAAATGTACGGAATCGGAAGTACAAAGAGTTCTGGGAAAAGAATTCGAAAGCAAAGTTATCAGAATAAATTACTGTCCGGAGTAGGTTAGGTATACACAAAATGTTGGTAATGCACTCTTCCATAACGGTGGCACATTAATAATTTTAAGTGCATTTATTTCATGAGAGCATCAGTAAAGTTCACAATCACTTTCAAAACAACATTTTAATTTTATATTAAAGTGCATTAACATTTTTTAATGTTTGCTAAAGTTTCAAAGTAAAACATAGTAATACCCTCAACGGAATTTATTCTAAAACTTTATAGCAAAGTCATCAACTTTTCACCCCAAACACGAAGAAGCGAACATCAGAATGGCGTCATCCAAAAACTGTTCAATGATTTTACGAAACCAGAAAGCTGATAACGAAGCAAACCACAGGAAATTAATATTCATGAGATACGGTCACCGTGAACTTTTAAACCGGAAATTAATGCCACACAACAGAAGCGAACCGTCAGGGATTACATTGTTAAACTTAGGATGAAAACACCGTATAGAACGAGAGGTTGAAAGGACTCGGTGTTAAATGTACTGATGGACGGAGATAAAACTTAATAGAGTAATAAAGTCTGGAGTCAAGTGATGGTGGATACATCTTGAAAGGATTCTAATCCGATATTCGAAGAGATAAGTTTGATTAGATGCTTTTAAAATGAAACATTTTCTCTTTGATGATATTCCAGAACATAATAAGTTGATAATAAGATGGGTCTATATATACCCAAATTCATTGCTTTATAGATTATCCTTGAAGAGAATGCCGTGAAGATCTTAACATTAGATAATTTACCACTGGCCTTAGTTGATTATTGTACATTGATAAAATTAATATAATAACTGATAATGATTGATAATAAAGATATATATATCCTTATATATCAAAGATTGACAATGGTATATAATATAAGGATATACAGAATTTGAATATCTAAGGATATAAGGTTTGATGGATAAGGATTGACAAAAATTTGAATTTCTCTAAAAGAATTTGACACGTCTTTGAAGTGTGTCTACAAAAAAGTATTTAATAAAAATAGTTTTTAGCAGCACAGTATTATCAATACATAAAAACGCAGTTTTTCTAATTTCTATTATTTTCTACATTTTAGTTTCTTTTTATCATTGGTTTGTAATTATAAATACAAAGAAATTTTGGAATCACTTTTTTCCAAGGTTATTTTTATATTAAGCTAAAATATAATTAATGCTATGATATCAATATTTAGTTAATTTGATAAAAATATTAAAATATTATATCGCCTTCAAAAATACATATATTACAAAATTTCTCAATAACACTTAGGAAGAGATAGAGAAATCCATTACAAAATACCATCTTTACAAATATGAAACATTTGAATTTAAATAAAAGAGTGTAAAAAAAGATACTTCACATTTGTTGAAAGAATTAATTATTTAAATGATATGCACTTGATAAGTATAACGCAAAAGACAGAACTTTAAACCAGTGCATCATATGTGATGATATGTCTTGTAACAACAGTAATAAGATTCATTCTTATAAAATAAGACAAATAATCCATTTTAAATAGTGTTTTATTTTTAAAAAAAAGCTCAAGGAAATAAATTATTGGAATTGTTCTCTTATCGGCTTTCTAGTATACAACTACAACAGGGAAGAAAGGACAAGTTAATGAGCGGAATGCGGTAAAGAATGACTTTGTTTATGTCCATATAGCTGAGACGTCTGGACAGATTTTGTTCATATTTGAAGCAGATCCAAAATTTTGAGGACAAAAGTGTGCTCTAAACTTTATTCATCTAATTCTTTATTCACATGCACATCGACATACAGACATATTTACTAAAAAATATGTATGTATGTCCTTGTGTGCACGAATAAAGAATTAGATGAATAAAGTTTAGTGAAAAGTTTTTCACGTGCCCATTCACAATTTCACATATGTCCATTTCATACAAAAAATCGATAGTAATATATAAATTTCTTCTAAAGAGGACATACCATATTTCGCTCGTCTAACTTGTCACGTTTTTGAGTCTCGTATTCACAGATAGACTAGTATTCTAAAAATGTGTTCTTATAGACTTAAAGCGATACAAAGCGTGGAGATTCTTTAAAATTTGGAATCGATTTTTTAAAATACATCACACAGGAAGAAGTAAAAAAAATAATAATAAGGAAATATTAATAATTTTTCTTAATTATATCACAAACATGTAAAATAAGGAGTTTTATTAAAGATCGAATGAGTTATTTTACGTAGTTTGTCATTAAGCATTTATTTTTCTAACCTAAGAAATTTAAATAAAAAATAATTCACGTAAGAAAGATATTAATATATCACAAAAAATTATTATTAAATTAAACAAAGCATTAAAATCTAATAATGGTCGTTAGATGATTTTCCATCACATATTTTTATCAGATAATAAGCATAAAATGTGCTTCTTGATTGTATGGTAGAAAAATTTAAATTATTTATGTCTTTATCATTAAATTAAATTATTAATTATTAAATTTTTACATAAAGTAAAGTTTCTAGTAATCGTTAAAAAAATTAAAATTAAAATTCACTTAAAATTAACACATATTCTCCTATATAATTTGCTACCAGTATATGCAGATTTATTCTACTACTAATATTATGAAATAAATTTCATTGAGAATCAAATAAAATAATATTTATGAACTTTAGGACAAAATCAATGAAAAGGCGCCGTATTCGAAAAGAAAAATACCTTAGCAAAATTATATTATCTTGGATATTTTGCCAAGTAAAATTCAATAAAATGCCATCTTTGTGTCTGCAATACTTCAGCAACCATTTACCAAGAGTCTGGGATTTATTTTTAAATGCCTTTGTTTATTTATTTAAAAGCAAATCTTTCTGGGAATTAAGAATAGATTTTTTCTGACACGTTTCTTTATTTTACAAATCAGAATGTTCTCGTAATATGTTTTAACATTTTATTTTATAACTTAGTTAAAAAGAAAATTATGAACTCAGATTATTTGTTGCTACCAAATAATATTGGGAATAAATTTAATACAAAATATGATAAGAAATAATAATTCCATATTTGTTTCCAATAATAAAAATATAAAGTAGATTGACGCTTTTTAAATGAAGATAGAAACTTATATAAACTAGAAATAAATATAATTTAATTCAAATGTAATGCGTTATTTGAGAAAAGTTTATATAAATTAAAATGTATTTAAATGTATAAATTAAAATGTATTAAAATGTATATTACATAATTTCATCATTTCTATAAAATATCTAAATTACTGTTTCTTACGTTTAAAAAAGTAGTCATCACTGAATATATATTTAACGAAATAGAGGAAGGCCTTTTATTTGTTTTTGTTTTTTAAAAAAGAAATTTCACAATCCGATTGAAATAAAGTCATAAACGTTTTCTGTTTTTGAATTTTGCTTAGAAATTAAAAATAAACTGAGTATATTTGGCATGTATATTTTTGAAATCATTTCAAGTATCTTAGAAGATAATGTATGAAGCCTCACATGAAAAAATTTAGAAGGCTATCTCATGAGTTTGATGGAAGCTATATATGTATAATAAAATACATATACATATAATCGCATTAAAAGATATTATAATTTACTGATTATAGAAATATCTTAACAGCTAATTTGATTTAAAAATGTAGAGCTGCAAATTTCAAAATGTTAGTTTAGAACAAAAAAAAAAAAAAAAATGGATAAATTGTGAATCAGTTCAACAATTTTTTTAATCTATTGTAAATCTAAGAAACATTTTGTAAAAAAAATCGAATTGAAAAAAAACTAAAATTGATTTGGAAACATCATTTTATAAATGTATATACATTTCTCTAATATATTTAAATATATAAGTAAATAATTATTATAGTTACAAGCAAATAATTATTTTTCAAATTATTCTTCGTCTGGATAACATAGAAAAAATATTATTTTTCATAATATTGACAATAAATCCAGTTTCAAAATAAACAGACAGATAATTTGATTTTTTATAAAACTAATAATCGTAAAAAAAAAATCGTTTGCTTTATTTTCTTGCAGCGAAAGTCAATGAATATAATTTTTCTTTATTTTACTCAAAATCTCTTTATAAAAACATTTTCATAAAGTAAGAATAAAACATTTTTTTTAGAAATATAAAAGTATATTCGTTTAATGTTTAAATAATAACTAATCAACTCTGTTAAAAAATTAACAAACTGCATAAAAAACGCTAAGTATTTTCTCACATAACAAATTAATCGTCATAATTACTGCTATATTAAAATTCCTGTTAATCCTGTCAAAATCCTGCCTTTCTTCATTTATTAAATAGATCACTTGGAAACTGTTAAGTTATGTGAAAAAAATTTCTAGTCTTTCTATTTAGTAAAAAAAAAATCAGTCAAGTTTTACTAAACGTCAAATAATTCTAAAAACTTCTTTCTTCGAGCCAGCCAAATTCTATTTAAAAAAAGTATGATAGTGAAACTACTTTCAAAATTTTTAAATTTCTAAAAATTTCACGCAACTAGCTCGGCAAATTTTGGAAAACAATGAATTTGCATTCATTATTGAATGAGACAAATTTGGATCCTTAGAAATACATATTCTTCACGATTAAAAGGAATTTAAAAACTACGACACCAGACACAGAAACTGGGATGCATGAGAATTATAAATTCAAATTCCTTCGCAAATATCAGTATAATCATCTTATCAAAGGTATTTAACTGGATTTATGGATTATCGGCCTACGCATCTTATTTTTATTCCATTTGAATCACAATCTTGAATGGAATAGGAATTATTTTCACTACGAAAGTGTGAATAAATAATTACATACACAATATGAATTGAATGGTGAAATGAATTCAAACGAATGCATATGTAAATTTAAGATATAATCTTTCTCTATCAGGAGTTGGAAAGTTTTAAAAACCTTATAGAAAAAAAAGACAGCTGTGAATATTCCATTTAAATCACAAAAATTAGGTTAGAAGTTCCATTAAGAAATTATCTAATACTTTTTTCAAAAATCTTTTTTAATAAATTTCTCGTACTGGAAATATTTTTCTAAATTTTTATAATAAACTTTTTAAAATAGGCGGAAAATAAATTATCAAAGCATAGATATCAAACAGAATATATTAAGAAACCTCTTCTGCTTTAAAATATTAAATATTAAATTAATACTTTTGATCACAAAAAATAGCACATATAATGATGCAAATTGATCACATTCTTCATTGCATATATATAATGGATTTTGGAACACTGCTAGGACAAAAAAAAAATAAAAAAAATAGAATATATTTTCTGCCAGTAATAAAATTCTAAACAATACGACAAAATTATTAAACTTCTAAATTGAAATAAATTAATACAGTTTGAAAGGTGCTACCATTTCTTTACAAGTCTACTTTACACTACTCTTGATTTTAATTTATTTAGTTTTTCACTATGTATTCTTTTAAGAAAAAGATTCGGTATTCTTCAATTCTCAACCGTTTATTCTCGCAAAGAAAATATATAATCGATACTTTTTCAAGATTTCTTTATAATTACTGATTCTTTATTAAATTAAAGATATAGATGTTTTCGAATGATGCTTTTTGAGAGATATAGATGTTTCCGAATGATGCTTTTTGAGAGAGTCCCCTTCATTATATTTTGCCCTTTCCGTTTTATTAGTCTTTTTAACGTAATCTTAAAAAATCAAAGGCTGATTCTTCGAAAATATGAAATGCTCTTCTCCATTCTGTATGGAATCATAGCAATCTTTTTTCCTCTTCAGTTATTTTTTTATATATATACTAGGCTTTTGTAGTGACAAGTAAGTTAGCATTTAGATCTCTAACGATACCTAAATATAAAATAAAATTCCAGAACAATCGAAAAGAAATAGATTGTTCAGAAATTGTACTATGGAGTCTGAAATGGCACAACGAAAATATCTATAGATTGAAATGTACTACCTTCATTAGACGAAGGGTTTATTTTAGTAGCCTGGAATTATGTACAAACTGTAAAGTTTTTAAGCATCAAGAATGAAATAACACTCTCATCTGTCAGATTAGCGCGTATTCTGATAAGAAATATGTATTGAATTGTTGAAAGTCAGATAGACATTTTCAGTGTTGATCTGCAAAACTTGCTCAAACTGCAGATATTCTTTATGTTTTGAACTTCTCACTTTTCAATTCAAGAGATATTTCTGCTTGCATTCTTGAAGGTCTGA
This sequence comes from Argiope bruennichi, assembly GCF_947563725.1. Taxonomy (NCBI): domain Eukaryota; kingdom Metazoa; phylum Arthropoda; class Arachnida; order Araneae; family Araneidae; genus Argiope; species Argiope bruennichi. The sequence goes on along the minus strand of NC_079151.1, from coordinate 108,178,098 downwards.
CAGACCTTTTCAGTGTAGATCTGCAAGATTTTTCAATTGACTACGGATCTTAATGGCGATTATTTTGAGGCTTTCGGTAAAGATTTCGAGATCTTCTTTTTGTTTTGAGTTTCTCGCTTTTCTGTCCAAGAGATATTTCTTTTTGTATTTTTGATGTCTGATAGACATTTTTAGTGCAGATATGTGCAAAATCAACTGGTAATTGGTTTAATGACGACTATTTTGGTGGTTTAGAAAAATAAATGACTTTTTGATATTATTTACGTTTTGAATTTTCCACTTTTCAGTCCAGGAAAGACACGAACTAGATAAGGTTTATGAGAATCAAAATTTAATAAGGATAACTTCCACAAAATTTATTCATCATGCCGAATCTTATCCGAATGTTTAGACACCTAACACTAATTCTTTTGTAACTAAATGAACAAAAACATATCATTCTGACTTCAGTTTATACTCATTAATATATTTCAAAACTATTTATTTAACTCAACACTTTTAAAATTTGTAACAATAATTTTCATTTTTACAATTAAATTCTTACTATAATTGCCTCAAGGATTTAATCACGTGACTTTACAGCACCTTAAAAACCAACGAATGAAGATTCTGTTTGTAGTTTCACTTTCTTTGTAATAAATATTTTTCTTTCTAGTTTTATTTCCTGCTATTTTTACAAATTCTTTTAGAATAATTTAACATGATATTGAGTAAGCTAGGAAAAATGCCTTGCATTTCTAATCCTTAATTTTTTTTCAGCATATTTTAATATATTGTTGAACATGCCAGCATAATGTACTGTACCAATTTAATATTAAAAATAATAGAACATGCGAAAGAAAGAAATTGCAAAACAGCATAATGCAACAATCAAACTAGATGTTAAAAAATAAAAATAATTGCGACTTTCATGAGATTTTAACTTCTGTTTCGATTCTAATAAGAAAAGTACTGTACTGAAGGAGCAAAACAGAAGTAAGCCTATTAAACAATACTTGAATTTGCATCAAATAAAATATTTAAGAGTCAAATTTTTAGATAAAAGAATCATAAACATTAAGTTATGCATAAAGGAATTATTTGAGATCCAGCATTGAAAATAGTCAAGGGTAACAGCTGGTAGCCAACAGCTGGATAGTAACAAATAAATAAATACTAAGCAGTCTTAAAACTGATGCAAACTGCAGGAAGCCTTGAAAATGAAAGTAGAATTAACTTATGTAATCTTCAACTGAAAAGTAAGCTTCAGATTACCCTCGAGCAAGACATCCGAAGCGTCGATGCCAAAATCAAGTAAATAAAGATTGACACTGATCTGACATCTTACTTGAAACAGCACTAACATAAAAGTGAACTAATGCACTTCTAATGCAGGATATCGCTCTGGAAGCATTTCAACGAAGTACTGCTGCCTTTCGTAAATGAAGATTAAGTCTATCTTATAGTGTCAGTGAAATGCATCACTTTTATTGCTACATTATCAGCCAGCATTTTATTTTATCTGCCTTGATCTCTTATATTCGACGTCAATGCATTTATGTTTTAATAAAAGAAATTGGTCTTAAAAGCTTTCAAACAGATAAAACATTTCGCAAAATAAATGAACACAGAAAACTAAAAGTCTTTTAATCTCTAACTTTGGAATTTATATGACATATAAATACATATATAAATAACTGGTAATCCTCGTGATTTAATTATAAATTATTTCGAGTTTTACATTTCGTTGTGGCGATTTTTCTTTTTTAGTTTCGGTAATTTCAAAACTCGGTAGCAATGAATACCAAACATGTCAAAATGAGTTCTGATGAATTTAGCTTCCAAAACTGCTCCTTTTTCTTTCATTCCAAATACTTGAAAAATGGAAGCTATTTTTTTATATATATTTTGTCTTTTTTGAAGTAACTTTGAAATATGTCATATTGTATGCTGAAATTTTTGTATATTATTTTTAATTTAGGATTGTTGAAATTCTTATGGCTGTGTTTTTTTTAAATAATTTACATTTTAAACATAATTTCATTAGCCATATAAAACAAAAATAAGTAATTTTCCCACTCTTGAAGAACAAATTTCATACTATTCTTTCTCTATTTCTTTTTTTCATGTTTAAGTATTGCGTGTTTATTTTTATGCTTTTAGTGTTTTTGATTGTTATATATACATGTACATAAGTATCAAAGTGCAAGATTCTATAGAATGATATCAAAATGCAAAAATCCCACTTGGTCGAAATATATACTGATTGGTACCGTTTTCTATCATCATCGGTTCCATAATACTAACCCAAAGAGACATTATAATATGTAGATAAACATTAATACGTGTTACATTTTATAACATGTAGATGGACATAACATGTAGATAAACATTTAAAAGATTAATTGCATACTAAAATGATTAATTGATTCATAGTTAAAAGATTAATTGCTTTAAACTAAAATTTCATCAATATTTTATTTAAAAACAGAATTTTTGGAATTTTTAAAATTTATTTACGAGTTTCCATAGAAAACATAGAAAGTTAATAATAAAATATGACCGTTTCGTTACACCACACTATACACAAAACACTTGACTTAGAGTGTATCAGTATCTTCAACTGGCGTTACAAATGCCTTTCCTTTTATGTAACCACAAAACTGACATTGAATATAACAGCCGATTTGAATGGATAGAACCAAATAGCACAGTGAAAAATTTTCTTCGTTGATGACATCATTTTGATAAGAATCGAATGTAAAATTAATGATTCTGTATTTGATGCGCTATCTGAATGATTTAAGAATATTTTATATTCATTGTCATAATGTTTGGTAATTAGGAAAAGAGTTTATGACCAGCTTAGATTATAAAAACGATTATTCAACTGAATAAAACAAATATTTCTATTTTATATAACAAATAAAAATTCATTGTAAGCGAACAATATATACTGCAGTGAATCAGAATTATAAACCAGCGGAAGTGCCCCCCCCCAAAAAAAAAACTCTTTCGCACAGTCTCTAAGAAATTTGTCATGCCAGAGAAACACTTACTTGACATTAGAGTACATTTGTTACGAAGTACAAATTTTTGGCGTGATTTTAGCATTTGTACTGAATCTATCGCGTGATATTTAGAGAATTATTTGGCAATCGGACATTAATCTCTGGCATGCGTTAATTGTATCTAAAAATCAAATTTTTGTTTTAGACACATTTTTTTCAACCGATTGGAACAAAGATTTGACACAAAACTACACTTGCATACACGAAATCTCATACCAAATTTGACATATTTAAGTCGCTTCGTTTTTTAATTATCGCATTTACATGTTTCTGAAGGTACAGACAGACAATCAACCCATAGTTGATTCAAGTCATAGTTCAAAATTTGACAAGTGTGTATTCTATACATGTTAAATATGTTTATCAAATTTTATCTATCAATCCTTCTTCGTTCTGTAAGTAACGTGTTAACATATATTCGTACAACCGGACAGATGGACTTCGGCTGAAAGGATTTTACTCAAAATTTCACAGAAATCTGCACGTTTGTGTAAAGACCGTATACCGAATTACAACCAACGAACTCAGAAAGATTTTGACTTATTTTTGTCACAGACCGACAGACGGACTAGCATTTTCTAAAAATGTGTTTTTCGAATTCAGGGAGATCTAAAACTTGGAGATTTGTCAAAATCGTCGAATTTTTTTACGATTACTGTATTTTCTCTATACTACGTATACCAGAAAGCAAAAATGAAAAACTAATATTTGATCTGTAAAACATAGGACATACTTAAAAAAGCAAAAATAAATAAGCAACTCTTCTTCTCTGAATTTCGCTTTTTGTTATTATTCATTCTAAGAAGAGTTTCTTACTTTTTATTGGATTGCAATGCTAGAGAAAACTTCAGATTCTAACAAATGACAAAAATTCCCGTTTCTGAATGAGATTAAATTACCAAACTGTTGTGGAAAACATATACAGAACTTGGCGAATACGTTATTAAAAAGCAGTTGCCATTTGAAATGTTTATCATTGCAAAAGTTTTCTTTTTCATTGAAGAATACCAGGTTGTCGGTTGCCATGGGAACTATCTCTTTCCAATTCCTAACATAAACTGAGGATTTTGTGGACGCAAAATAACAGTCCGTTTGTTCTTCTACTTTTCCCTTGTTTATACCAAAATTTTTACTCTTTATACTTGTCTTAGATAACAGACGATACATATTTTTTTATATGCACTTTTGAATAATGTTGAAACAGAAAATGAATTCACTTTGTAACGCAGGTTTTTGAAGTAGATTTCATTTTTGCTTGTCTTCTTATGACATGGAATTCAAAATTTAACAATTATTCCTAAACAAGTGATAAGATAAATAACAACAGAAATACAAGAAGAAAATTTTATAACAAATATGGAAATTTTGATGTTATCCTTTCATTCCACAATCCAGTGCAGGGTAATTATGGAAAAAACTATCCCAATATATGAGACCATGGCAATCGTACCATTCACAGGAAAGGAATAAAATTTTGGATCAAAATATTTTGTGGTATGTGCTCTAGAATTTTATGAAAAGCAACGGTTAATCTCTAATGATTACGGTTACAATGACAAAATTTCAAAATTTTTAAAAGGCAATGCCAACTTTTTTTAATTGAAATTAGTTCTCTATAGCAAGAAACAATGAATAGCGTTTAACGGTACCTGTAACACAAAAATCACCAGCGTTAGACAAATTAAAAAGAAAAGAAAAAATTACCAATAACAGCAGAGAAACAACAGAGAAAAACCTTTATTGTGATTCAAAAATTTCCTACTTGGTCTACTTCAACCACGATAATAACTTGCATGCGGCAGATGTTGCCTAGAATCAAAGCACGCGCCATGCCGAAAGGAATCTATTGAACTGCTTTATTAAGCACAACAAAGTTGTTTTCTCTTTTCTTCTTAGTTTGTCTAACGCTGGAGAGTTTTGCGCTACGGATACAGTTCGAACGCTTTTTATTGTTTTTATTCTGTGAAGAACGCCTTGGTTGGTTGGTAAAAAAAGTTGGTGCTGAAATGTGAAAATTTTGATATTTTGTCGCTGTAACCCTAACTGTTAGAGCTTAACTGTTGTTTTTCATATGAATCTTTAGCGCATACTTCAAAAAACCTTGAACCAAAATATTATTCCGTTCCTGTGAAAGGTATGATAGTTACGGTCTCGCATATCGGGACAGTTTTTTTTATATTCATCCTGTATATAATGTTTATATAATTGCAAAATATGTGTCATCAATAAGAAATTGTTTTATCGTCATTCACTGTTTGAAAAAACATAAAAATAAAATGCCAAGATTTATATCAGGAATATGGCATCATTTATGGTTAAAATAGGTCTAGTGAAAAATATCGCACTTTGTTGTTAAGAGTATAATAATCTCTGAAATATTTTGGAAAATGGCTAAAAAGCCGATCGGATGATTAATATTCCGTGTTCGGGCTTAACGGCATATATTTTTTCGCTGAGAGATGGCAAAACATTTGGAACACCAATAACAATTTTTTTTTGTTACATAATGTGAATGTTTTTAACGTGATTTAATCTTACTAAATAAAAATAAATAAATAAATAAATAAAACTTTCACCGACCAAGGAACAACTCATTTCAGTGCAAATTTTCCAATGAATTATTCAAAATATATTATACGAGGGACTTGTCAGTGGTAGGGGTTCTAATTTCATCTATTGTAATACGTTTAGACAAGTCCATGACCCAAAGACTCGTGATAAAATAGAAACATTGAATTTTCTGTTATCCAGTTGAGAAGGTAGAATCTGATTTTCCTATTTTTAGGTATAAAAATTAATTTGCATTCCTGAAGAACTTCCAATATATGTTCTCACATCTGCCTTTCTCTGAGAGTAAAATATCTAGCATCAAGTACGACTTCAACAATCAATTAATTATTGGGATCCTCATCGTTTTATGTTTGTATTAGATTAGACTACATCCAAATACAAAATATTCTATCGCAAATATGAAGTTATTAAGGGAGAATATTATTTTTTAAAGTAACGTGGTACCAATCCGACAGAAAAACATTCTGTTCTCAAATGACTCAAACTTCGCAATCACCAACATTCAGAAAAGCGATGATTTTTGATCATCTCAAGATCGTTTGAGCTCCACAACTTTTTTTTGCCAACTAGAGAAAATGAAAATTAAAAAAAAAATTACACACACACACACACACAGACAGACAGACACACACACAGAAACAAACAAACACACACACGCATATATATATATATATATATATATATATAACTTTCGATATTTGACTAGCTGTTTCGCGTTGATTCCTATTTTATTCTTTGTACTTCTTAGGGCTATAACTTTTTATGAACCTATTCTTTATTTTCTGCCCGTGCTTCTTTGAGACTTCAGAAACCTCAAATGAATACAGCATTCTGTTGTCACATGATGCTAATACAACTTATAACCCCCCCCCCCCCGATTTATATTTAGTAGCCAAGGCATGTTGTCACCATCAGAGCACAAGTGCAATGAAGTGTTTATTTAGTACTTTGACTCTTGATAGCTCGGTGCAGAAAATGAATAATTCTTTTTTTTAATTCATGATAAAAGATAATGAAATTTATTCATAGTTGGAAATTTTAATATGCTTAAGACACATTCTTCACTTTTTTTTTCTATTCTAGTTGTTTATGTTATGAATAACAAGATTTAATCCTGTATTAATAATATTAATTTTTAGACCTGTGAAAAAAAAGTATTTTCTCTGACTGGGATCAATTAGTTGAAGAGGAGTAATTATATTTCATAATAGAGAGCAATTGATTTAATTATTTTGAAGTTAACTTACGATAGACATAGGATTTGTCCACGTGCCTTGAATCTCATTTCGAATCATTTATTTTTAGAGTAATATTTTATTTTATCGATAGGCAGCGAGGCTTAATTTAGTTACATTCAGAGAAAATTCGAAAGAAAAGGAAATATTGAACTCTTATACATACAGCAAATGAGTTTATATATAATCTTTGATGTAATTTATTTGGAAATATATATATTGGAAAGGATAGGATATAAAAGATAAATCAGTAAAAATATTATTGTAGTAACATATTATTTAAAATACATGAAAAACTACGAAATTACTTTCTCAAGGTGAAAAATAAATTAAATTATGATCCATGGACAAATTTATTCAATACATTCAAATGTAATGCCGAATATAGAGAAAATGAAGAATAAATTCTCAACAATGCTTTATTACACCGTTATTATAATATCTTGATTACATGTGCATTTTATACTAAAAAGTTTGAAAAACCAATTTAACATACAAATAATTTTTGTTATCTGCAATTGTTCTCCCAAATAAAGCATAATATTGTTTTATTTTCCAAACAAATATGTATGCATATATTTCATACTTTTATTGATATATCAAAAACAAAACTTATATTTCTGTTAAAAATTGATTTAAATAATTAACAATAATTAAATTTCGTTGATTGTGCTGTCTAAAGAAAATACATGGAAAGCATTACACCAATTTTATTTTCTTCAAAATATTACATAAATGTTTCATTTATGCAGATATGTTTTACTAAAAAGTTTTAATTTTAACCACATTTTCAAAAATTATTATAATTATTGCATGCATATGGAAAAGATCTTTTTTTAAATTTAGTAATGGTATTAGGTTACAAAGTACTTTCGCATTCTAAGCCTTAAATACAATGCTCTTTAATAATTTAATTTTTGATATGTTACCATTTCTTTGTAACATCTTAAGACCATAATGAGTTAAGGAATTTTTAAAGAATGCAATGTTTTTCTCTTTAAAAGAACAAAAAAGAAATGAAAAACGCATTTGAAAATGTTAAAAACAGATGCCTAATGTACTGTTCTACCTAACAACATACTCCTATTCTTAGCGTTTAGCCTTAATTACTCTGAACACTTTTTGCATATTCCAGTTTTTTACCGTTTAAAAAAAAGATTTTTTTATGCTTATGAGACGCATTTCTTTTCAAGAAAGCATTTCTTCTTAAAGCTTTTCTCTTAAAATAAAGAATTCAACCACAAATAAAAAAGAAATGGAATTCAGAGAAAAAAATAATACGGTAAATGTAGAAGCTGTAAGGAATATCTAAAGAACTAAAAGCTTTTTATGAAAATAAAAAAATACTGTTTTTTTCCTCTCTTTAAAATCATTATTATATAAAATATACTGATTTCATCAAATCTCTATTTTTTTTTTGTAAACTAATTATTTTAACATGAGAGAAATAATGAAAAGCAAAACGCTGAAGTTAAAGAAACAATTTTGCAAATATACACAAGCATATATATATATGTATTCGTGTGTGTGTGTATGTAATTGCATTCTTTAATCTAATTTTAAGGTGACTGCCTACGTTCGAGACAATTTTTTTTAAAAAGGCTATTTTTAAGCTTTAATTGGTGTTTTCTAGTTAAGTGGGATATTATAAGAATAAAAATCTATTTTAAAAAATTCTGTGACTGCCCCATTTTTTTTAATTGTCAAATTTGATGTAAATTTTAGCAAAAATTAACCAAATCGGTTAACACTCTACACAAAATTCTAATTCAGCAATTAAAATTTTCTTTGCACATATCATACATAAGATAGTTATCTTTAAAATGAACTAAAATCTAAGAGATTTATTGAAATGCAAAAATATTATGAAGGTTTTTATGTTGCAATGTACACATTATTCATAATTTTTCAGATATTTTCTAACAAAAAAGGCTATAAGTAAAAAAGTATTACATGTATAACAAAACTTTTAGTTTATTTCATAGACAATGATATAAAAATCATTTTCTGAAAATTTCATTAAAAAATATTAATTAATGCTGGAGATATCATGTTAATGGTTTACAACTTCTATCGAAAAAATTATTTTGAGAAAAATGAGTTTAAAGTTTACAGTTAATTTAAAAAAGCATTTCCTCTTCATAAATCAGTCTAAAATTCTCCACATTTATAGGTCAAACCTTCTTTTACTTCATGCATTGCACATTTTTTCTTTCGCTGGGCTCTTTTTTTCTTTCTTTGAACTTTTGCAGCTGGTAATGAGTGCCTTTTTGAGCTACAAATTCGCTCATAATCAAAAAGCTTTAGTCCTTTATGAATTTGACTACCAACTTCTATTTCCAATTGATTTAATACACTTTTTATGCCATTCCCACCTTCATTAAATTGAAGGACAGCAATATAGAACCCCAAAGACAGAGTTTGGAGCTCAACAAAATGTTGTTTTGGGACTTTATTCCAGAGCAAACCATTAAAACTCTCATTAGCATTTTGTGTCATTCCATGCAAGCACTTCTTTAACAGTTTTTGATCACAAAGCTGCATATATAAAGGTTTGATGATGTTAATAATTTTTTCTGGAAGTCCAATGTATTTCCCAAGAAAGGTTTTCCCCTGTGCCATAGATAGACACCAGCTATCGACACCTACTGGACATTGCCCATGCATAGGATGTTTGAAGCTGGAACAACAGTTGTAAAATGCTGCAATAACTCCAGACTGCATGTTATTTAGATTATCAAGATTACTACGAATGGCAATTCCATAGTAATTCTGTAATCTGTCGATAAAATTATCAGTTAATTTGCCCTTGCCTTTCAGGCCCTCTGTTGATTTTTTCAATTTTCTCAACCGACTGCCAACTCTTTTTTGCACGTGACCAATTCATTCTAATTTGGTGACCGTATTTGCACCATATATATTTTTCACAGCATCGTAAGCTTTGGAGTCACCATCGCCATAATACTGTGTATATTGCAAATTTCTTGATTCTTCAGAGCGTTCAAATATACGATAGGCTCCGAATGTCTCCATACTAGAAGCAGAACCTTTGTGATTTCGACACGTATGCTTTTTCTTGTTAGATTTTGACATGCTGTTGCACTCTCTACAAAAATTGGACATTATTTCAATATCTAACACCTTTCTAGTGTCAACTGATATGCAACTTACGCAACCATTGCGGGAAGAATAACCACGTTTCTGCCATGTACCGTCCACAGACACTCCACAATTTGAGGTATTTTTCTGTGATATGATTTTATTAGCAGTAGTTTTCATAGATTTTTTAGCTGCTTCAGAAGCAGCCTCCTTAAGTTTTATCTCTTGATTTCTAAAAGTTATTTTGGAAAGAAATGGCAAATCCAGAAGACAGAAAAGTTTTCTCCCACCATTGTATTCTTTTCCAATCAATCTTAAAGCCAAAACAACAAGTGTGTTCAAGTGATTCTTGTTATCGACTTTCATCACTGAAGGAAATCCTTTTACAAAGCTGCAGTTTTTGCATCTTATACAAAAATTTGATGATAAACCAAATCTGGAATCTTCATGTAGCACCAAATAATTTTTGAAGCACATAGGACAACATAATGGAGCAATTACAGATATCAATATTTGCACACTTATGATACGATTTCCAGTGAATTCAGAAAGAGTTTCTTTTGCAAAATCATCATAACTGGTACTTACAAGTTTCGAAACGCAGTTAATTTCTGATCACCATTATCAGGAACATGCTGATCATCTGTTTTGGTACTTGCATTTGAATAGCGATTCCCAGCAAACTTTCATTTCGTGCTGCGATATTTTTTTGCGTGACCCATTTTAACAAAGTTAAATGTGATTTATGATCAAAATGAAATCTAGAAAAAATAGATTTCAGTGAAAAAATTGCAAAGAAAAATAAGAGTCGAAAAGCGAACTACAATGTAAACGAAGTCTCGAGAGAGTGACAATGTTGCCATTTACCAAGAAGAAAATTAAAAAAGTAGATATTCAAAAGTTATGGCCGTGCACTAGCAACATTATAAAATTATTATTTGCGTTTTAAAACAAAAAAAAAGGTAAAAAATATGATAAAAGGGGCATTTTACAACAACTTCCGGTTGCAGACTGACACTTCCGGTTAATTTTCAACTACACTGCACTTTTTTAATTTGATATATCTAGGCTTCTAGAAGACATAAAATGAAAAGAAAAACTGTTTTAGAAAAAAAAATGTTTGAATTAAAATATTTTTGAAAAAAATTTTTTTGACCAAGATGGTCGAAAAATGCCATTTTCAACGAAGGCAGTCACCTTTCCTAATAACTTCTCTGATTTTTATCTTAATTTAGTGCATATTAACATTATTTTAAAATGTTCTCTTATTTACTGGTCTAATCCTCACTTTTTTTTATTTAATTAACTCTACATGCGCTCTGGAAAACTGACAAATTCAACATTTTCTCACTCTCGGATTAAAGGGATAAATATTCCTGGTGTTTACAATATTCTTTTAAAGATACCAAAGATTCAGTTTCCTAAATTGACACGTGTCAAGAAATCCCTATCAAAATCTCAAAATCAAATGATTGAAGGAAAAAAATTATGTCTCTTAACGGTTAGTTTTACCATCCCTTCTTCTACATACACACACACACACATGTATGTATAATGCAGATTACTAATTATTTGCAAAATTCTATTGACCTAACATATTATAATCTTTATTATTTCAGCGAAGGATTATCATGGATGAGTTCTACCTTTAAGAGAAGAATACTGCAAATTTTTATTAGCAAAGCTGCGACTTCTGAAAGCATATTGCAAAGCTACATATGCTACATTTAAAGTATGCATTTTAATATACATTATATTTCTATAAACGTGTGCAGAAGCAAAAAAACTTCAACCTCCAAGACTGTATTTTTTATTAAAATGATAAAAAAAAGTCAATTTAGAGAATAAATTATATTCTTAAAAAAATACTCAAACCTATAATAAATTAAAGTTAATTTAAGCACAACCACATATCAATAAGCATGCCATTCTATTGTGTCGCAGAAGATAAATTAACTCTGGAGTGAGTTATTCCGGGTTGATATATAGCAACGCATTGAGATCCTATCTTTCACCCAAACAAAGTGAAATTCGTGAATCCCTTGGAAGTCCAAAAGTGTTCCAGGTAACCAATATCTGTAGCTGTTCGGGAGGATTCCGGGACCTGAGAGGGACCCAATGCGCAACTTGTGCCCGGGCCATGTTGAGCAACGGAGGGGAACCTAATTGCAGGGAGCAGGAGGCGCCGGGCGCTTCCCAAAATATCATCTTTATTGAGCGAAGTCCCTGTAGTTAGGCAACTTAGCAGGAATCGATGGAAACTTTCAGAGGGGAGGAGCATAATCTCGGGGTGGGAGAACTTTCGAACGCGCAGAGGAGGAAATGCTATGGAAGCATTGTTCCACATCAGCTGTGTATACTATTTCCACATATTTTACTGAAATCAGCATAAAAAGTGTGCAACTTATAAAAATGAATGAATTTTTATTTCATATGCATTTGAAAACCAAACAAAAATTTAAAAAATAGTTAAATATATTCATATATGTCAAAGGAAATTGTTAAATATGTTAGTTTCTAAGACCGACATTTTCTACTGTGATCTCAATAAGTATACGAAATGATTCATATAAAAAGTGTATAGATTTGAGTTAGAAGCTGCTTGCAGACTTTTATAAAATATTTTCCTGCGATAACCGGTTTGCCCGTGCGTGCATCGATTTATCTTATTTTGATTCTATCAATCAGCAGTTAAGCTATTCGTAATTGCTATAATGCTATACGAACATTACAAAGAATAAATGAATATCTCAAGTGTTCTATATAAATTCTTAAGGTATCCGAACACGTTCGGAGAACTTTTTTAGAACAACATGGTGTAGACATACTTTAACCATGTTTCTGGGTTTAGGATTATTAAAGATTAGCAATAGAATGTCAATATTTGAAATACGCATTCATAATTTTTGAAAATTGGCATTTAATAGCATAAATTAAAGCAAATTCTTCAAATTGGCTAAACCAAAAATTATTATTCTCATCCGAGCAAAACTTATATCAAAATAAATTACATAGTTTTCTGTAGGAAATAAACTACAATCGTATGGTTATAATAATAAATAAACATTTTACAACCAGTCGAATATTTATCTAGAGAATTTTAGTAAATTTCTGGCATTATTATTCAAACAATAGGCTGTAAATTAAAAAAAAAAAAAAATTCACTCGATCTACATTTTTTTAGTTAAATTAAGTTTAGTTAAATTTTTTAGAATAAAGACAAAGTCCATCAAATTTCATAATAATATGATAATTATATTTTGAGTTATTTGATTTGAAGTGAGCGACAAAGTAAGTAAATATCAGTTTCGAGAAAAATGCATTTAAAGTATATAGTAACATGTTTTAATAATAAATTATGGGCGTACATACTTAAAATTCACTACATTTATACTTTTGCTTCTTCTTCCTCATCTTTTAATAATTTTTCTTTTTTAATCATTTAAATTCTTTTTTCTGGTAATTTTTACATTTGGTAGTGAATGCTGTTTAGATTCATTTATTATGTCTTTGTCGAGCTCAGCAAATGCTCTAACTGAATTTACACCAGGATACACTCCAACAACCTTAAGGATATTCAGTAATCCTATAAAAACTTCTTTAAAATGTATTACAGACATAAATACCCCCTAATCTGAGGATTCAGAACTCAACAAAGATATCTTTAAGTACAAATTTCTACAAAACTTCCTTGAAAGTTTCATTGGTATTTTGTGTTTATCTGTGCAAAACATTTTCCGCATTTAAAACTAAATTTGTGTTTATACAAATTTGTAACATGTTTTTGGCCCTTTAAATCTGTACTTCCGGTTATTTAAATGTCCACTTCCGGTTTACTGATCATTACGAAAATATTAATATTTTGACTTCTAATTAACATTGAGACAAAAGCAAATTTGTTTTGGATAGCTCAAAGAACTGGTCTATCCAATAAAATAATTTTTGAAAAAATGCCCTTTTTAGCAAAAATCGACCTTTTCAATGTGTATGGATACCTTAAATGAATCGAAACGACAAAATATTCTAAAATTGGAGGCTTCATCTAATTTCAAAGTAAAGGGGGGGAGAATCAGTGAAGGGGTTAAAAGATTTTACAGATCCAGCATTTTTTTTTTCCCATAATGACTTCGAAAAATAAATTGCTACATTTTTTGCTAAATTTTTTATTGCTACACAAAAATTCAAACCTTTTAAATTTTTTATCAAATGTATAAGAGCGATTTTTTTTTTCATTTTTAAGAGCGTAGGAAGAAGAATTTTGTTCAATATATGTCTAATTTATACGAAGAATAAAGATGTCAAGTTACAGCATCATTGTTATTGAATGTTGAAGACAAATCACGCGGACAGTTACGGTTTTAATAGCGCTATGATGTCATGGGACTTGACACTATTAGGATATTTCATAGACACGATGATGAGAACAAGTGTAAAGCTATTGAAATAACAAAATTTCAATATATGTCAGATGCTGTTGATAAAAATAATTTATTGAAAAAATCATGAACATCATAAAATAAACAAAATCATTGATTTAAATTAAAAACAATCAGTATTCCTGGCGAGGAAAAGTGAAAAAATCTAATAACAAATAAAAATAAACATTTTAAAAAATGAAAAATTGATATAAAATGCAAGATTTTTATTGCCTAATTTTAGCCTTTTTATTGGAAATTCGTTGAATTCGTTAATTAATTTTACAGATTTTTTTTATTCGTCGTTTTCTAACTTTCCAGTTGTATAGCGACTTTCAGAAAAAATTTTTGTGTCTCTTTTGTATATATTTGTCATCGAATTACATTAAGTAGGAAAAAAAAATTCTTAAAATACCTTTGTATTTCAGAAAAATGCAGATTCCAGACATTTTTGTATTATTTTAATTAGAATTTCAATAAATAATTCCATAGATAAATGATTTTAAAAAATTCGGGAACATTTCGGCTAAAAGGGAAATTTTCATTTTTTGAACTTTATTTTATCTCACAATAGCTAGCTATCTATTAAAAACGTTGATAGTTAACAGAAAATAAATTCTAAGAATTGTTCATTTCTAACACTAATAAACTAAATTAATTCATTTTAACCAGACATGTTCTATAATAGAATTTGAATATGAAATTAAAAATATGTTTTCATATTTACATAAAGAAAAATATTAAAAAGCTAGAGATATTCATGAAAGAGAACAAAAAAATACGGCATGAAATAAGAAATAATCACAGGAATCAAATTACTTCTTTAAAAAAAGATAAAAACTTTTAGAAAATTATTTTTATTTAATTTACGAATTGTTTTAAACAGAAAGTTTTCTTCTTATTTTCAAAGCATATTGACTGTTTAAGCGAAAACTTTTTTTATATATATTCTGGCGTGTGTTTTAATTCCATTTGTCTGATTTGGATCTCAAACAAGCAGTAATTAACTTACCGAACAGAAAAAAAAAAGCTTGGAAAAAAATTGAAAATCCTTCGGAGCAGAAGAATACGGTGCATTTATTTTTAAATTCGTTCCATTATTTTTTCTTTCAAAAAGAAAGCACTGAACAATTGAATACCTCCAATCACAAATGATTTTTTGCACTTTTTATGGAGTTAACGTTACGTTCGGCTCAGGCATTCCAAAAAGATAAATAAATAATAAATGCAGATGTTTTCATTTTTCTAGAAGAAATAAAAACGGAAACTCTAATAAATCTTCTTTTTCGGATGATTTAATATAAGCTTAGATATTTATTTCAATCAAATATAAAAAAGGGTTAAACCCATATTTCAAGGTTTTATCTGCAAAAATAATCTAAAATAAAATTAGTTCGTTCAGACAATAGTATTAAACTCTAATACATGCTGGTATTTTTTTTTTTTTTCTTTTTGTGAATTTTCCAATGAAAGATTTTTTTATGTATGTGTCTGCAATTGTGGATTTTAATTGCAATGCAAAATACCATATCACAATAAAAAATTCTCAAAATGAAATTCGCGAATATTTTTTTTTAACTTTATTAATGTAGATTCCTATAGATCTTTACTATGTTCAAGCAGTAAGAATTGTTTAAACTGCATAAAAATATTATTTATGTAGAACATAGGTAGAAAATACATTACATAAAATTGAAAATCATATAATTCATAATATAATTAAATTTAACGACTAATTCTTTTCGACACATTCTTTTTCCTGAAACTAAGAATTTTAATGTTATAAATAAAATGTTCTGCAAATTCTGGGAACATATACTCTGTAAAACAAAATTTGAAATAGATAGTTTTGATTTGCAAATATATGTGTTGTGCCTTACGGCACTTTACAAGCTCGCTGACAGTTATCTGTCAGCGATTTAAGCTGAGTGAGCGTGTTTTCTCACCATAACACCGGATATTATTTTGGGGAAAAATTGCTTTTATACCATTTTGAATTCTAAAAATAATATTTATAATAATCTTTAATTGCTGTAAAATTTTTTAGTCTAGATTTAATTATTATTTAAATATAATATTAAGCATATTTTACAATAGTATATTCATTATATATTTGTCAATGATTCTCCAATATTTTTCACACAAGTTCTTTTTTCTTCTTTTATTGTCAATCAAAGTATCAAAAACCGGTTTATGTTATTAAAGTCTTATTATAGTTTTTATTATTTGATCCAGTGTGTGATATAATATTTTTCCGTATTGAATAAGTTTCTGCTTACATCACGTGTTTAATAACATTTTTGAATAATAGGGCAATTATAGGTAATGTTTAACTCAAAAATAAGCATTGATTTTTTTTAAATTATACACTGTCAAACACTTTTATATTGTTTCTCTTTTATCTTGATGCTTTACTTTCTTACTAAAGCGCGATGATTTTTTTATTAAATAATAGAACTATTTATTGTACAGTCCTCTGATATATTATCTAAATCATTAAAAAAATATTATGTATTACTTACAAATCTCCAATTTTGATTAATTCTCTTTTCTGTCCTTAAACTTCCAACGAATATGTTTTGATTCAGCAAGCAAGTTTCTGCATTAGTTAGTTTCATTATTCTGCTTTCAAAACGAAACTTCAAACTTTAATGAACAGAAACTTGGAAAAACGTAGAGCATAATGAACGTAATTGTCAAAGTCTTCTTAAATAATTCGAATTATTCTAAAATAATATATAAGATTTAAAAGCATTTTGTGTAAAAAGGCAGTAAGATTAATTTACCCACAACGAAATTCAATCTACCTTTCTACATCTTATAATTTTGATGAACCAGCTGGCTGATCATTAAAGACAATTATTATGTAATAGAAATAAAGAATAGAAGATTATTTTGTGAAAATTAGGAATAAAGTTAATTTAGAAAAAGTTAGAAAGATAAATTATAAAATGTTAATCGGGTGTATTTGATGAATCAAGAAAATATAACTAATCGTCATGGAAATTAAAGATATTTTTACCGCTTTTTTCAGTGTAACATGTAAACTAATGTGAGATATTCATTTTCATATTATTTATTTTTACTTCATATTTTTTTCATTTAGAAATATCTAATTAAATAATATTTTGCCTGTATTTCAGGTGTGTGTAAAACGCTTTTTGTAAACAAAAATTATGTTAGATTTTTTCCGTAATTTAAGATTGCATTTGAAGAATTATAAACTGATAGATCTAATGTTTATAAATCTGAACTTTTAAAAAAAGTGAATATTGTAATATTAAATAGTGCCATAGCCATTTTTATAAAAAAGAATTGAAAATCTATGTTCCTGATTGCTTAACTTCCGTTATTAACTCCAAAATATATATCAACTAAAAAATTATTTTATCCCCTGCATATAGCAATGCCATCATCTCTATAAATCTATAAAGTAATATCATAAAACCCGTGGCGACAAATATGATACAAATTACAATAGCACCTGCCCTCGTTTCGTTCCATACACCCCATGGCACCTAATCAAAATCTCTGATTCCCCAATTTCTAATCCTAATACAATTTGTCCGATGGAATCTCCGTCCAGGGATGGTAAATCAGTAGCTCTTCTATGCCTAGGGCATGGGCACTTGAGATTTTAAACGAGGGAAAATCGAGTTCAATTATTGCCGATTCAGAGATTCCACTCTCATCCGCAGTCGAGATGAATCGGCACGTTCACGTCAGTGCCCCTCATCACGTCATTCACATCAGCGCTGTTTCCAGTGGAACAATTCTGCGTCTCGAGTTCACTTCCTATTTCGAGAATCAGATTGATGCACTAATTGCTGCGGATTTTGTCATTTCCGATTCATATGATCAGGGAAGCGATTGGAGATGGATTTACTGGAACTTTGTCATTTACTTCTTCGAAATGGGGAACTTCCCAGTTTCAGTGTATTTTTTATGAAAAAAAAGAATGCTCAACTTATGAGTCGAGATCCGTAAACGAAATTTATATCAATAATTCAATAAGTGTAATCACATTCTTCCAAAGTAAAATACAATGAATACATCAATTTATTGCTTTTTTAGATGATAGGTAATGATTGTAAGAAGCCAATAATAACTACCATGCTTTTTTCGCATTTTCTTTTTTAATTGGACCTATTTAAATAAAATTTAAATGAATTCAATAGAATTTAAATGAATTAAATAAGTTAAATAGAATAAACGAGAAATTATATAGAATTTAAATGAATTAAATAGTGTAAATGAGAAATTAAACAGAATTTTAAATAAATGAAATAGAATAAATGAAAAATTAAATAAAATTTAAATGAACCCATTTAAATTGATTGTTCATCATCTGGGTCGGAATTCGCAAACGAAATCTATAACAATAATTTAATAACTGTAATCGCATTCTTCCAATGTAAAACATAATTGATATATAAATGTACTATTGTTTCCATGAAATAAAATAAAATAATAATTGTTACAAACCAAAACTAACTGACATGTTTGTTTTTTGATATTTTTTTAATGAACTAATCTTGGCAATGTAAAGAACAATTTTAGGCTAAAATGGTTTGTTGTAAAATAAGGTTAATTAAATTAGGATTAGTTTCCAATTTAAAAGATAAACAATGTATATTTAACAGTCAAAACTATTTTCAAATTCGGAAAAAAATTAATAATATTTTTGTAAAAAAATACATAACATAAATAACAATATAAACATAATAATAGTTAATGAAGAAATGTTTGTATTATATCAAAGTTAGAATCATTTATTTGACTATTATTGTTGTCTATAATAATACTATATTGTTTGGTATTATATCAATCTTGCATTATTGTAATAGAATATTGTTTATTTTTTTGGCCCCCAGGTTTAACCGATGATTTTCAGATTGAGTCAAGATCGCCCAATGTCATTACACATACAATACCAAGAATTCATTATTACCTTTTCTAAATAAGATGCTAAGATGGTTGCATTCTCAAGTTTACTGGCGATTTTCAGATTATTCTATAATAATGAGCTTACCTAGAAATTTTCAAATTACGCCATGATTGCTAAGTTCTATTATATATAAAATCCCAAACTGTCAATAAGATTGTTGGCGGCAGCTTATATTTTTTGAGATTCATTGTGGTACACATAATATACAAGTACCATACCCCTCTTCAATGTAATGCAGGAAAACAATGTGTACCGCACCATTTTACGACTAATTTATAAATAATACAAAAAAATTAATTGTAGCAAGGGGAAACCCCATATTATTTGTCATAAATTCTCAATACGTCATTTTTTTTATTTTCAATTTGATTTATAATGTTTGCATGAAATTTAGTAACAGAAATTAGTACTAGAAATTTAGATTCTGATAGTCAAATTTCTATCAGAATCTTTTGCACTCAATAACACAAACTTACTCATGCATAATAGTCTTACATGAACTGATAAATGTCTTACATCTGTGCTTCCTATAAATTTCTTCCAAAACCCACATTTTTTTTAAACGGAGGGACACTTAAATTAAAATGAAATATTCTTTAAACAATTTCTTTCCAAATTTTAATTGTTTTCTAAGTTGTTCTAATTCTAGTTGTCTTTGCAGTTGTATATGATTTTCATTAAAGTAAGTTTGGTGAGTTAATTTAACTTGCTTGAATCCATAATAAAAAATAAAATTATATAGTTTATCATTTACTTTTTTTTCTTAATTTCAAGCTATAAAAAGCACATTAAGTTAAAGCTTGATAAATAATTTGTTGATCCTATTACTTATCATATGGGGAAAAGAAACCCAAATCTCAGCACGTGAGCTATCTTTTCAGAAAAAAAAATTCCAAGGAGAATGACGTCGCGATAATTTTTTCAAATTCTTTTCTGTGACAAAATAATTTTTTTCTCAATTGTAATCTGTTTTTTTTTTAATCTAGCTGGGATACTAACCATCTGCGCACAGCAGGAATTTAATGCAGGCAAAACTCAAGGTAATAAAATTATATTTTATTTTAAAAAAACTTCGAAATTTTAACGATATACTGTCAGAGTTACGAAAAGTCAGAGTGAGAGTTAAGAAAAGAGAAAAAGAATAACATCTTTATAACTAGAAGAATAATACTTTGTTTAAATTCCTTTAGAAGCTAATAGATATTTTGCTTTGTCACTGCCATGCAATTTACATAATATTTTATGATGAAAAATAAATTTTAAAATGTTAAACTAGTTTTATATTATTTTTACACAAAATTTATTTTTATAATAAATTATATTGTTTTATTTTAAATTATATTTTTTTACACAAAATAGTTCTTATATTTTTAAGATAACGTTATTACTATTAAGCCGAAATGCTTGAGAAAATAAACATATTTCTTTTTTTTTCTCTTGAATTGAATATTATACAACAAAAGCCTATTTTTTAAAATTACGTGAATGATAAATAATTTATTGAAAAAAAAGTTAAATTTAAAAACCAACTTTGTCTATGAAGTTAAAATGTTTTGCCTTGCAATCGGAAATTCGCGATTTATTTTGCTCCATTCGAACAATACTTGCAATTAAAATAGATAACCAGATGATATTTACAACCATTATCATACCGGCGTTTGAAGAATATGTAAAAATGATATTAAAACGAAATTTTTATTTTGATCTGGAATCAAATGTCGAAGATAAATTATGAATTCAATATTAGTTTCAGTCCAAGACAACAATTAGCTATCAATATTCGTTAAATATGCAACCAATCGTTACCAAAGGGTGGCCAAAAAGTCCGTAAAAGCTTAGAAAATTTATAAAACCAGGAAAATTAAACAAAATAAAAAACGGTTTGCAGGTTTAACATCGATAAGTCACGGGATTTTTTTAAAGATTTTTTTTTAAAAATTAGCCGGTAGGTGGCGTTTTGTGAAGGAAATGTGAACATAAGTGAAAGAAAAGACATTTAAATAACAAAAATAATGTTACCAAATCATTTATCATAGCAATATGTGTTCAACATATCCACCACCAAAAGTGATTACCCATTGCAGACATGTCACAAATCCAGCAACGGCAGAGTGCTGCATGTCCGGCTGTATACATGACATCTCTCGGCGGATTCACCTTTCAATTCAGACAGATTGGATGGACGGGATCGATACAACCGGGATTTTGAATTAATTTTAGGAGAACAGAGAAACTTGCAACGTCTGCTAATGATTCTCTCTTCCCCAAACGTCTGTATCAGGAATTCCTTCACTGGAATAGCAATGTCACTTGTTGCTCCATCTTGCATAAAGGTAACAGCAGAAAGCGCATCTCTCTCACGCAAACATGGAACAACCTTTTCGCGCAGAAGCGTTATATAAGGCTGAGCATTTACTGCCACCGTTTTCCATCCATTTACGGGACGCTGTTTTTCAAAGACGAGGGGTCCTATCATAAACCCACTCCTCACTATGACTATGGAGGAATGCAGTGGTTTCTCAGCGTGCACTCATGGATCTGACGTCGCCTAGATGCGATAGTTATGTGTACTAACAACGCCATGGTGCGAAAAATGAGCTTCATCTGTCCACAAGATGTTAAATACCCAAGAGGGATCTTGTTTAATTTTGAAGTGAGCCTACCTACCAAATTCTTCTCTCCCTAGGTATCCGAGGGTTAAAGTTCATGGTAAGACTGTTATTCTGGATAAAGAGTGTAAGAATTTATAATCGCTTGTCTCATTTGTAGATTTCCAACTTAGTCGTTCGTATCAGTGCCATCTGTTGGCTGTTTTTTGAATTTTTTTTCTAATCTTAAAAAAAAATCCCGCGACCTATCAATGTTAAACCTGCAGACCGTTTTTTTTTTATTTTGGTTTTTTTCTTTCTATTTTCTTGAATTTTTAACGTTTTTAAGGATTTTTTGCCCACCCTGTGTTTCAGCATTCAAAACATTATTGATATAAAAATAATAGATTTAATTTGGTGAATTAACTTTCTATTTTGAGATCTCACCACATTCACCATCAAATGATACTGTTTCCACAGATATCTACAGGATAATTTCCAAAATATCCTCCTAATGCAAATGTTAAGACTTGATTAGCCATTACAGCGTATTTAGATTACATCAGAATTATACGGATGGTGAATTTCCAATTAAATAGCTCTTCCACAGACACAGGATTCTGAAACCAAAACATAAGACCAAATAAACATCTAGCATGGTTACCCAGTTCCGCGCTACAAAACAGCTTCACCTGTTATGTATTATCGGTCTCATTTGCCTGTGTACCTTGCAGTTGCTTTTATATAATGTAATGTAATCCAGATTTATTTTACATCAGTACAGATTCATTGTATCATTATGACAACTGTATTGAAAATTTATATAGATGGTTTTGATTATGTGGTGTTTGAAGTTTATATATATATATATATCTTTTTTCGTTTATAAGAAATACAAATGAGTTTATTTCATTACTTGAACTTGCACAGCAGTGAAGTAAGAGGTTACAGAAAGAAGAAAACATGAAATAGTTTTGAAGGAAAAGTTTTAGAAAAAAATCTGTCTCTGGTAAAGCAAGTACATTTCTGAAGGCAGCATTCTTTGAGCAAGAAAAATACTAGTTAGAATACAGAGAGATAATAAGATTTGGGAAAGGAAGATATAAAGATTTGTAAAATGAAATATAGAAAAATGTGTATCAACAGAGAAAAGTACAATTTCCTTCCAGCTAAAAAGACATTATACCTAGATTTTATTCTATAGCATTGAATTCAATCATACTTATTTATAAAGTAAGTTCCTAACTTATCTTTCTCTAATATAGGGTAACATGGAATTAAAAAAAGGGATATTCTTCTGTTAATAAAATTTCCATTACAAATCAACTTCTGTTTGCCTTTTTAATTATTTTCAATCATTATTTAATAAAAAAAGGTTTGCATTTTTATAGATATACCAAACATGTGCAAATGGAAGAAAATCAGAAATATATAGATAAGTTTCCAGAGTTTCTAGAAGCTAGCTTTAAGGGCATTTCAATAGGTGAGTGCACGCTTAGGAATGTGGAGGTCGTTTTTCATTACAATTTGTTACATAAAAAGTAATTTCCTAAAGGGAAATCTAGAAGGTTTTCGTGTTTTCTAAAAAAAAAAGAAAGACAATTTAAGACTGCATGATTTATTTGAGTAATTTTGGTGTTCCTGTCAACTATAGAGACATTTAATTCCTAATAAAGGATGGTGTCTGAAATACTGACCAGATATAATGGCGTAAAACTTAACATTGTCTTTAAAAATATGTTCAATTTATATTTCTTGAATAATTGTCAATAAATATATATAGCATTTCTCTATTATTATTATATTAAATGTACCGAATTGTTCTATATTGAAATATAATGAAAAGTTTCTGTAGTGAGATGTACTGAAAAAGTATCAAAATACACAAAAAAATTATCATTAATAAGGTAATTGCTTCCAAATTTGAAAAACAAAATCTAAATTCTATATATTTCAAATTTTGATGCAAACCTTTGGTGTATTAATTACTTAATGAAGGGGAAAAATCAGAAAATAGGGGGTGGAGGTTAGAGAGGTATATGAAATTAGGCTCGAAATTTATTTTAGATCATGAAAATCATCGTAAAGTGATTTCTGACTATAGATTATCTTCAAAAGAGAATAGCAATATTTTTGATTTACTTTGTTTAAATAAAGATGTAGAAGTTTTATTACCTCCTAATTTCAGTACAGAATTGTTCAGCTGAAGCGAAACACTGTATATAGAGTTTATTTACATTGTCCAAATGAAGTTTTACAAATAAAAAATTAACAAGGTTTTAATATATGTTTATCATTCTGTTTGTCCAGTTTCTTGTTCTAAATTTTGAAGCTTAGAATGGAATTAAAAGAACTCAGTTCTCTACGATATGAATAAGTAACAGAATACAAAAGTGAGTGTTGGAAAAGGAGTATACTTTCGTGAATCATTTAACAATTTCTTTGAGTTCTTAAAAAGTATTTTTATTATTTACATATTAACCACTAGCTCTGTAAAGGCATAAAACACCTGCCAGAAAAACGTATGTAGTCGTTAATCAAAGTTTAATGTACATGAAATCAGATTAAGGCAAAGTCCACGACATACGGACATCGCTTTTTTTCTGCTAATCCGTCATTTGTACAGCTGCAAACAAAAAGCACAAATGTTATTGAATTCGTACTTCCATTATTCAATAACGACAGAATCGTCTGAATGGTAAAACTCAGTGATAATATCGCACCACTTCCTGGTTTGACAAGCTTTTATAAATTATATCTTTAATAGATTTTATTACACTTGGCACAAAATAAACACCATGTGTATCTGTCTGTTGCTAGTAAACCATTTGTCTTAATCTGTTATAGTATATAATGAAATATACAGATCATATCTATCATAATATCCATTTTTTTATTTTATTTTACTTTTTCATTTTCCAACTGAGTTTTAAAAATTATAAGCAATAATTGTGTTAAAGATCGAAATGCATAAGCACGAACAAACATTTCGTCTGTATGTTTACATAAGATAGCATTAATTCGATTACTGAAAACAGAAAACTAAAGCTTAATCGAGGATAATTCATATAAAATTTAATAAGGATGTTCTTATAATATTAATACAATCATTTTAAATAAAAGGCACAGAAGAAAGAATATTTGAAAAGTATTTTTAATTTGATTTCATCCAATTAAAAAAATAGCATTTTGAAAATATCTGCTAATACAATAAAATTCCATATCCGAGCATTCTATGTTATTTTTAATTTCCTTTATTTAATCCATTTGATTTTCAATAACTTCAAATGCAGTTAAAATTATTATATAAAAGGAATTTTCAAAAAAATCGTTTTCAGTTATTTAATTCTAAGAATAATATTTATTATTATAATTATTACTGTTAGAGACACTTTCGCCCCTTTCTTCTTCTGGCAACTTACCCAGGCAATTAGACTAGTGGCGTCGGCACACTGTCAGTTATTATTTTTAGAAACAATATGCTTTATTTTGGCTTGTTTAATATTCGTCTGCTTTAATTAAATTTTTATTTTGTAGCTGAATATTTCTATACAAGGATCATCAATCAAAACTGAACATTTACATTTAAAACATGTTTCTTTTCATGGCAATATTTTTTTCACTCTTTGTCTTAAGAGGTCCCATGAACATTTAAAGTATTACTGAAAATTTTATTTTGAATTTAAAATTTATGGCTGAAAACGAAAATGAGGTCAAAATAAAAATTAATATACATAATAGAAATAAATTATAAGCATAAATCACAAATGTGTAATTGTTATCTTAAGGGCATATACAATAAACCGATCATGAGGCAAGTAGCTGTATCATGTAATTAAAATACGTTTCTAATGGTTATTATTTTTATCAAAAAAGTATAGTCAAGAATTATATTAGAAAGAGAGATAATAATTTCACAGTTGTTTTGTAATTTCATTTTAAACTAGTTTATTTAAAATAAATTTATAGATAAATATTTATTGTTTTAATTGCAATAACTGTTGGTCCCATTAGTCTTTTAAAAAGATATGTGTAGCTTGAAAAACATTTAAAAATTCAGTGGAATTCCATTTAAATCCATTATTTCTAATTAAATAGCATAGAAAAGACAGATGCAAGTTGCCAAACAGGCCAAGATAAAGAGTGATTTAATTTACGCTCATACAATTCCAACTTCAACTAGCTTTATACACGATTAGTACTTCACATTGTTAGACAATAACTATTTTTATAGTAATGCCACTGCAGCTATTTCATTCTTTGTTAGATTATGCTTGCATATTTTGATTAGCTTGTTGTAGATTTCAGGATCTGAAACGCAAGCTCTCCCTGTCCAACAGGGAATCCATTTAGCTATTCTTTGTTATACATGATTACTTACCATACAATTTTTATAATCATATTGTTAATCCTATCAAAATAAAGGATATAAAACATAGAAAAGGCATTTAAACAACATAAGCAAGACTGTCAGAATTTTAAAAAAAAGGAGTGTTTACTAAGAAGTGGTTATTTGATTCTTGACATTCAAGATATAACTGAAATTTTCAAAGAATATACACACAGTTCTTACATGTTGTGAGACCTATTTTGACCCTCCACCAAAAAATTGGGGCAAAGTTTTGCGACCGCTATACATTGTAGGAAAGGCACATTCAAACTTTAGACGGAAATAGGTATTCAATTTTCGGTAATAAAAATATATTTTGAATTATATTAATTTACCATAAGAATGAGTTCAAAATACAGCAACACTTTAATTACATGCTTTCCCATTTGAAATTCAGAATATTTAATTAATTAATGCTCTGTCTTATAAGGATAAAAATATATTCAACTTTTATCAAAATTACCATCTTACTACATTACCGGGACAAGATGTCATTTTTTCAGTATCTCTTTTTAAAAAAACGAACTAATATTAATTATATTAAAATAAAAATTTAGCCAAATAATTAAAATACAAGACAATGCTTTCCTAATAATATAAGCAAAAAAAACCCCATTTAACAGTATGATCTCGTTGAAAATTTAAGTATTCGGAAAATGTATTTCAAATTTCATTTTTCATTTTTTATTAATGTAATTTATTTTATTTATTTTTTTTTTTTTTTTTGGTTAGACTACAAAAATAATTAGCAGAATTATTATTCCTTAGGTTTCAAAAATGACAAAAATCAAACGATTAAATATCTGAAGAATCAATAAAAATGGTTTCAACTTCATTGCAACAATAAAATCTATTTTTGTGAATTGCAATTTTTTAAAATGAAAAAAAAAAAAACATTAGTAAACATTTTAGTGGTGTTTAAAATAATACATTGAAACTTTTTGTTTTGAAATTTAAAGTGGTCTAAAAGTTAGTTTGTGCAATTATTTTCTTCAGTTATTACGTAAAAAATACCGAAATCTCGCCTAACTTTCAATTAATTGAAATTAGAATTTCAAAAATATCTTAGAATTTCACATTTGTAACCTCCAAAATATATATGCACGAAATTTGGTAGCTCCAAATCTAACAGCCTGTCCTATAGAGCGCCAAAACTCATATATACAGTCACACATATTCTTCCTTCACACATATAGGAAGAAGTCACACATATTCTTCCTTCACACATATAGAGATCTGCACTTTGTTCAAATGTTATAAAACTTTCTGCTTCGCCTTTGGATTTCAAAGCTGTTATTAGCATTATTCCAGACGTTACTTCTGTTAAAATATTTCAAATGCTTCCTGAAATACTTAAAACACTTCCTTGAAGCATTCTATAATAAATCATAGATGATTTATACATTTAAGAAATATATCTCAGATCCTTTAAAATAAGAAATCTCACATTTTTAAATGATGTATTGAAAGTAATTTTTCTCACTCTGTGAAGTGAATTTAAATTTCCAGTCTTGGAATAAAAAGAAAATTCCAAATTCACCGAATGAAATTGTAAGAAGGAAACAAAATACATAAAAAATGTATTTTTTTTATTCCGTTAGTTATTTTTCTTTTGTAATACATGAATATGTTGCAGTATATGATATTTACATTTTTTCATAACTAAAAGTGATAGTTATATACGTCAAGAATGATAAATATATCACATTTTAACACTCAAAAAAATGTTTCTAGCTTCATTTTTCGAAGTTTTTATCTCACTAGATAAGTGATGTTTTGCATAAAAACGAATTTAAATTACATGTTTTTATCACTTTATAGCCAAACTGTAAAATACCGGAAAGCGTAACATAAATTTTTCCTAAGAAATAAGTGAATAATTTTTCTTTCGCTATGTTTAAGAAGTGTTTTTATCAATGAAAAAAAAAACTGAAAAAGTAAATATGCAAAAAAATATTTCGTTTATATTATCCTATGCAACGTTTATACATCAGAATGAAAAACGATATTGTCATTGGGTATAGTGTACAACAAGTGGAATTTTTAACATATATTAAGAGCGTTACATGTAATTGAAAATTAAATAGCATTATAATTAATTAAATTAACAATTCTTAAGAAAGATTTTCAAACGTATATTTCGCTTGATTAACATTAAGAAACTATCTACTTCTTATTGATAAGAAATTTTAAAATTCAACGAAGCACGGAGATTTTGCGATATTTCAATTACTATCGAATAATTTTTATGTTTCATTTGTATAAATCATCACATTACTAACAAAATTGTAATAAATTATGCAGTGGCTTTATAATAGTTGTTTACGTTGGAAAGTCAACTTTTGGCGAATGAATCAATAATTTTTTTTATTGAATATTTTTAACTTCTGAATACTTTTCTTTATACAACTTTTTTTTTCTAAAATCATTCTTTGTGAACTCACACTGATTTGCGCAAGTCATGTTTTAATTTTATTTTACATCTTTAAATGCTATTTTTTCAAATTTCAGATTTTATTAAAATTTTTATTTAAAAACTGATAAATTAATAAATTTAAAATGTGACCCTATTATTTCTAAATATGATTCGCAATTCTTAAATTCAGATAGTTTTTGCAGATGTTTTATAGTTTCCCAATGAGAAATAAATTGAAAAAATCATATTATTTTTCTGACGACTGCAGTATTTAAATTTAAATATGCATGTAGCATATTTCTTAGTTCAGGAACTCGATTATACATTTTTTAAACTATTTGTAAGATTGCAATAAAACCAAATACCATTTAAAAGTGAATTAAACTAACGAATATTAAGAAATGACCTTACAATCTGCATTTTCAGAGTCCTCAAAATTGCATAAATATTCAATAGAAAGTTCAAGCAAAGTTTCTCTCATTTAGATGCTGTTGAAAATAATATAATAAAATGGCTCTCTTCAAAATAAAGATAATGTTAAAACTATATGCAAAAGAAATTATAAACTTTTAAAAGATACAAAATGCATAAATTTATTTTAGTAAAAAAATATAATTCATGGAATAAAATAAAAATCTAATTGAAATGAATGAATGAATAATTTTGTCTAAATATCTATCCCAATAAGTTAAATAATAAAAACACGGCGAAATGCAAATCCTATTTCATAGAAAAATATTTCTAGACATTTCAAAACCTTTCACAAAAATTAAATTCATAAAAAAAAAAATTCTTCAAGGAAGATATTAAACAGGTATTTCTATAACCATTATTGCAAATTCATTTTCAAACGATAATTCAATATAACCGTTTAAAATGAATAAAGTGCAATTCAATTTTAGCACTCTCAAACTAAACTAACGATAAAAGATTTTCTAAGATATCTTAGTGCAACCTTTCTCTTCGTAGAATCAATAAAATAATAAATATTTTATATGAATTGCATCTATTGCAAATTTTTATCAATTAACTGTTCAATTCAAATGCATACATTTCAAATAAGATAATGAAAAGAATAACTATCACCGATTGTGAATTAAAATAATTTTAAATAGAAATTCTTCTATATTTGACATCTATTTTAAAAATGGAAAGTGTTATGAGCTATTTTAATGATGATTTGGTTTCCATTATTACTAACTATTAAACAATTACGATTAAGGCCAATTTTTCGGATTTATGCTTTCAGATTTTATTAAAAGATTATTTCACTAATAGTTTTCTCATTTTTTTTTCTTCTATCTATGGAGAAAAGGTTTTTAAATTTCTGTGAAGAAAAGTTAATATTTGCTCTTTACCCTTTTAGAATCAACACTAATTAGATAATCAGGATAGTTAAATAAAGTGAAATTTTACAATTTTATTTAACTCTATGAATAATTTAGGCTTATTTTTAAGAGCTTCACTATGCCCCCAATTGCAATAAAATAAAGTCATTTGTTACATAAAAATAAATTTAATCGGTTCTTTAGAGTTGTTACTAATGATATTGATTTTAAAATTTGTTACGAATGATAAACAAATATTAATTTGAATATCAGATTTATATGAATATCATATAAACAAATATTTTTTGAGAGGTGGATTGTATCCCCATTTTGCCCAGTATATTTAGCATAGAGCATGAAACAGGGTTCATAATTCACTTTACAAATAAAAGCTCCAAACATTCGCTCAACGGAACTACAGCGGTGCTGGAGAAGCATAGTTATTACAGGAATTCCTTTCCCTTTCGCTGCAATTAATTGAATACCAGAAGCGCATGCTTTGTTTAGTAAAGACGTTCGCCCGAATGATTTTGGGCACAGATAGACTTTCTGAAAGGATCTTCTAAGTAGCTAACAAATAAGCGACGTTCTCTTTCTTATATTAATCCCTGAAGAACACTGGCTGTTATTGTGGTTTATGACGTGTAGATAATTTTTCATATAATTGTAAATGACACTTGGGGTGTCTTGAATTCTAAGATGCTTGAATTCGAATGATCTTAGGAATGAAATAATTAGGATGAAGTCTAACATTTTCTATTGTTCAAAACGTTCTTAATTCTTCTTTTCTTAAATATTGATATTTTTGTCAACCACTTTAATTCTAATGTGAAAAAAAACCCTAGAAAACTTATAAAGATAATATTGTTGGAAAAAATTGCGGATATAAAAGCACTTTTAGAGGACTTATTTCCACAGAATAACAAGAAACTTATTAAAAAGGCAATTTAAAATTGGCATGATTTCTTTCGGTATTTTTTTTTTTTGTAGACCTATTTGAAATAAAAAAAATTCTTCCAAATTTTATGAGTTTTTATATGAATATTTATTCTTTTTTTCGTGTTTAAAAAAAAAGGACAAAATTAAAAGTTTAGACTTACAAAAAAATCTATTTGCAGAGACATACCAAATAAGCCTCAACCTTATTGTCTGACATACTTTCAAAATTAATTTCAGATATATGAAAAGACTATGAAAAAAAAATTAAAATTGCCATTCATGATAAAAAGTGCTACACCATATATATTTGCTTAAATTAAATGGAAGTCTTTCAAGTTGAACTAAAGGGGAGAAAAAGTAAAAAAGGTTATCTCAAAAAAGTTAACTTTTTTTTTTCTTTTCTTTGATCTTTATTTCAAAAGACATGTTCTGAAATAAAAAAAAAAATCTGCAGAAAAATCTTTAGTAAGTAAAAATAAAAGCAAGTAAAAATATAGCTTGCTAGCTTTATAAATACACAAACAAATACTCTTCCTGTTCAAGGATTTCGGCTTTTCTGCGCTTCTAATAAAACTTTTTATCTAATTTCTGCAAGGTTAAAGTATGCTAAGATGTCTTTTTCCTTTGACATCTCTCTTTTATTTCCACTGGTGAGGTGAGGAAATTGAAGTTCCGTCTCGAAAGATTTCCATTGATAAGAAATTCCAACTGGTTGGAGATGCATCATTCATTTCCTCCATCAAACAGAGCCCGGCCCTGATCGATGTGCTCAAACAGGATATCGATATCGATTTTCAACGAACAAATTATTTCGGAGAGGAAAAAGAAAGAAGTCTGTTCTGATCACTGTGTTTGTTATTTCCTACTAAAATTTGCAACAATGAGGACATAGCAATATAAAAATAAAAAAATGGAAATTATTGATTGAAATTACATGCTCATCAAAATGAATTCAAAATATTTTTGCTACTTTTATAGGTTTTGAAAATTAATTGATTTTATGTACAAGTTTTGAGATTTTTAAGAATTAAAAGTATTTAGAAACTAGTTCAATACAAGTTTCTTAAGCTAATGTAACAATAATGAATTGACCACGACCCATTACAAGTTATTGACAGATTTTTTTTCTTATGTAGAATATGCTTTTTTGAAAATTTTCGAATTTTGTATAAAAAAAATTGAATTTCATTTTTACTAATCAAATTTTTCATTTAATAATAGTAATTTTTAATAATGTGACTATACTATATGTTTTAGTAAAATAAAAAAGTAAATAGTATGAACAAGCAATATTTTAACAACAATATATCACCACACATTGAAACAAAAAGTGCAAATTTTTTTTTTGTAAATGATTTTTTCTGAAAATGTTTTGGAGTTACTTTAAATCACTTTTAAGGTATTTTTTTTTCTCTGAATGATTGCAATTTCATTTCATAAGAAATTAATCAATATTTGCAATCTTATATCTTAATTTTTTTAGAATTATATGAATTTTATGTGAAAAAGCTATGAAGTCTCTTGAGTGCAAATCCAATAGCAGACCGTTCGTTTCAAATTTATAACGCACCTGAATTCTCTGAACATCCTTTTAGAAGAAATTATATTATAATGAAATTATTCCACATTAGTTTTTCAGAATTTTTAGCATAGCACTACTTACAGTGAAAATAAATATATTTCCAGATTCAAGCAGAGAAAATTCTTATTTATTTACTGCTTTAAAGATTGTTAATTTTATAATAAATAAATAAATCTGCATTCAAATCTAATTTGAAATTTTAATATGCTTTCATGCATCAAAAATAGGGGAAAAAAAAATTCGAAAATAGCATTGTAACGTTATTAAATTTTGCATCAAAAATACATTATTATATATTTTAAGAATTGAAATGTTAACAGCAAAAGCATACATTAGTCAGTAACAATAAAAAGAGACTCAAAGAATGAAAGCTTTTAGCATATTAGCAACAAATAAAAACACATTAACGATGTTGATTCTGAGAATGCAGCAGAAACCCAGTGGGAATATCGTTGCCATCATCGTTTTCTAAAACAATGCAGATCAATCGTAAAGATTGTTTCATTTGTGCTTTCAGCTGTTTTTGTTGAACGTCATATAAATTCCTGCATGATACAAGTTTCTTTTTCTTACTTTAAAACATAAAAATCTTTATGAAATTAATGTAAATATAATACTAATATATCTTTTAAAAATATTTTCGTTGAGAAAAGAGAAATTTCACAAAAAATAAGTTATAAAGAAAATATAATAATATAAATAATGCAATAATATGCATAAAACAAAAAATAGTTATGCATCAAATTTAGAAACAAATTTCACTGATGCTGATTAAGAAATACTGCCCACAAAACTGTAAATTGAATATTTCAAGAGCTGTTTTTTGAGTCATTTAAAATTCCTTGTTATTTACCGAAAATTCTTTTATTATCTGAAACTTAGGATATGGTAATAAACAATATTTTGGAAATTTATACATTATAGTACATGATTGTTTTATTAAATAGGAAATCATAAAGTTTTGGACAAAGCATATAAAATGCATTTTATCAAATATCTATAATTACACGACAACTTCAAAATATTGCATAATAATTAAGGATACATTGGAATATTCATGATGTAACGCAATACTCTCTGATAATAAATCTATTATAAATGTCATTTTGTAGATAACGGCAGATACAATTACAATATATGTTGCCACGTCAACCATAGTAAATTTTTAAAAGCTTGAATCACCTTTAGTTTGGTTTAAGTTTTTTAAAAGCTTAAATAATCGTTTGGCTTGGTTTTATTATTCACAAGTTCATTTATTTATTTGCTAACATAATGAAAGAATTAAGATGCAAGGAGAATAATCAAATAGTTTTAACAAATGAAAATATCAAACATTTAAAATTTGAAATGGAATGAGCAGTCAAATCTGTAATAACGTCCTATCAAGATTTTAAGTATTTTAATGATAAAAGATTTTGAATAATGTTTCTGAAAAAGTTTATTCCCCTCAAGGCAAAAATTTAATTGAAAATTTATCACCACTGTATCGCTGTATTTTGGGATTCATTTCGTTTTGTATACTTTGATTTCTTTGTGGACAGTGATATTCTTTTTTCCCGAGACAATGAAAGAGCCGCACACTAAGTGTAGCATAAAAGAGACTGAAAACTTAACTACACGAGACCTGAACTTTATTCCTACAGTACCTTTCTTCCGTACTGTCGACATTATTATCTTATCTCATACAGAAAGAAATTATGTGTGTGTTTAATACCATTAATTTCATATTAATAAATAATATTTCTAGAAATATCTTTTTTTAAAAAAAAATCCTCTTTTACAATTTAACCATCTTTGCATAATATAAATTAATATATTTCAATATACGCTGATCAAAGTAATTTAAAAAATGTTTTGTGTATAAATAAACATAAAATTAATTTTGTGTCAAAAAAAAGTAAAGAAGAAGCGACAAAAAAAAATGCAATATTTCGAAATAAACCTTTTTAAAAAAAAATTTGCTTCTGATGTCGAAAATTAAATACAATTGTATTAAATGTAAAACTTATTTCAACTTCTTTATTAAAAACTGCGTGAAAAAATGGATCGATACAGGCTGAAAGCCTTTATATCTTCGCGAATGCATGAACGAAATCATTTTGCTAAATGATCAACATAGAGAGTAAATAGTGAATTATAATGATGTGAAATATAATCCATAGTAATGAAGTCTCGTTAGCATGATTCTGTGGAATACGTATTATAATCCAATGAGGTATAATCCTGATAAATTATTTCTCGCTGATTATTTTCGGTGTTTGTTGACTGTCAAAAAAATCATAATTCCTCTTATAAGTTATTTCTTTCAGGAAATTATACTTTCTAATTCTTTCTGATTAGATACATTCAGATGTGGCATTTTCTTATGAAAAACTTCATAAATTTCATTTTTTTCATGTATGAAATCTTTTCTTATATCTTGCTGGTAGATAATTTAGCAAATATCAATACTTTTTTTGATTCTGTAGTATGCGTTTGAAATATAAACTTCTTATTTAATAAGGTTTAGCTGGTTTAGTTTCCGTCAATCAAATTAGCATTTCGTTTTTATGCTGCCCGATAGGTATGTTTGAACAAATTTCTTAATTTTTAACTTTGATTAAACCTTTCGCTACCGATCCAGTTAAACCGGCCGTGCTAATATTATCCTGGAGAGCCGATTTCTCTTTCAAGCGAGAGGTGTAGGATGTAAAGCGAGAACATCCTTGGTGATAACACGTTTTATATTTTGAACGCCTCTGTTGAAGTGGAAACTGGCCTGCCAGAATAGAATTTGCACGGCAGATTAGGCCGGTTCAGTAATCAAAGAGTTAAATAAAGATTACAACTAAATCAACAAGCCCTCTCAAGACTTCTACATTACACCAACAAAAGGACATTTGATTTTTCAAAATTTAAAAATGTATCACGTTCGTTGTCACAAAAATGTATCACATTATATGACGGATTCTTCGTGCATTGGAGACTGAAGTATAAGACTTTGCTCTAAGAACAAAGCGGAATTTTACTATCAAAATTAATGTAAAATACGATTCAACATCTTTGCTATTTTGAATATAGTCGAACTAATTTTGGATGAATTTTTTTAAAGGTTGATAGTTAAATATTGTTATTTTTTACTCACATATAAACAGAAAATCGCATAATTTCTGGCAAGACTATTAATAATAAATTTCCAAACAGATGCTGAATGATATTTACTAGCGATTAAATTTCTGCAATTTGAATAAACATCTTTTATTTTTCACAGAAATCCAAATTATGAAAGAGATTTTTCTGCAACTTTTTTTCTTATAAATACCATGAAGGACAGGGAAAGTTTTACAAAATCTCTTAATGATTAATGTACCATTTGGCCAGTAACTTCTACCATACTATTGGCACAGCATGGACAAATCTGGCCCTTGCGCCATAAAATCCAAAACTAATTAACTTAATGATTACTTTTTTTATTATTATTTAAAAAAATATTTTGAGAAATCAAAAACCAGTAAAATATTTAAATAAAATTTTCTTTTAGCAATACTAATAATGACTTTGTTTGGAGTTTTATTGCCATTTCAAAATTTACTCAAAATTTATCAACTTGCTTTTAATATTCGATGGAAATAGAATTACTGAAAATGATTGGATTTCTTTTTCTCTGTTTAAACGCATATTTATATTGACACTTACAATATTTAATTAAAATTTATATAATTCTTTTAAAATTATTTATAATCATCCACAATATTGATATCCTGCTGCTTTTAAAAATCATAATGCAGAAATTTCTAATTTCTAATCGCTAAGATTTAAGGCAGATAATTTACTCATTTTAATTAAAAAGTGTAATTGCAGACAATAAGAAGATTTTGGGAGCCATATTTTATATAAAGTAATCTTTTGCAATGAAAAAAGTTACTTCAGAAGCATTTGTTGGGATGTGTCGAGTATTTTCATTAAATAATATTTTACTTTATTCATACTTTTACTTCAAACATTTCTCAAATGTATTGAAGTATAAGCAAGATTATGATTTTTCAAACATAAATCTTTAATAAACAAATGACATAAAAATTTCGTCGAAATTCCTGTTATGTATACTAGCTAGTATTTAATATATTCAAGACAATTTAAAGAAAAAATTATTGATATGTATTCAATGGAATTTGTATTCAAGTTAATTTTTTATTGGATATGCATTAAAAGTATTAAAATAATATCATAGTTATTATACTCTGAAAAAAATAGAATATAAAACTTAAAATATTTAAAACAAAATTATCAAATTTAAATATTTTATAAATGAATTATCATTCAAAACTTTCTTGTGACTATCTTTTAATCATTGAAAGAATAATTAGCGTTAATCAAATCTTTAAATGTACTCTAATAAAATGTCTAAATTGCAGATATCAATTTCAGTTTTTTTTTCTTTGAAAAGTAACTGATCCTTAATGGGACAGCAGGATAAATTTTTCCTTTCCTCACATTAACTCTTTATTTTCTTACTTTCTTTATTATTCAAATAAATGTTAAATTTTGCAAAAAAATGTATGACTTCATCCTTATGAATATTTATAAATTTAATTTTTCGCATACTTATTTTTCATTAATGAATTGTCGCTTCATATTTCTACAGCATTTAGTAGATTTAAGTAACCAATTTTTTTAGAAATTTTAACTTAATTTTAAAATATAAAATTATATTCTATTTTAAAATTGGGTATCTTTTAACAGCATAAGAAGATGAAATATTTTAAAGTATTAATAAAATAAAAAAAGGCATATAAAAATATGGCCCATTTATATTAATGAAGTTTTATATAACATAACTTTTTAAAATTATAAAGTTGTTCAAATTGTTTTTAAACAATAATGAACGAATATAAGTTATTATTAATTTCTAAATTAAATACGTTTGTTCAATATAATTTTCAAACTCAATTTCAATAATTATATTAAATGCTTAGCAATGAATTTGAAATTTAGGGAAGAAAATTTTTTAATAATAATTTTTTTATGTTGATATTCAGCATTCGTTTTTAGTTTTATCCCCTTATATGCTGATTTAGAATCTAGCAAGTAATATTTTTTTAATAACTTACTTTCAAAAAACGAGAAAGAAAATATACACAGAAAATCAACATTAATATAATTTTAAAAAAATGGACGATTATTATCTAAAATAATTTGAAAATTCCAGAAAACATCTGTAAAATAATTTTTTAACTTTTTTTTCTGAATTAAAATTAGTTGATTATAAGTGTGTTTCATGTCACTGTATCGAAAAGAAAAGAATAATTCATACATGGTAACCTCTTAGAATAATTAAAATAATTAGTTTAAGTTCATTTTTTGATAAGAAATATTTGCCTTTTATGGTAGTTATTAAACTATTGACAACGAAATATTCCTAAGCAATTTATTAATATGACAGAAAATATTACTAATTTATTAAAATAAAATATAACTTATTGTTATTATTAATATCAAATATTGCTTTTTAATTTGTATTTTTATAGTTTACAATACTTTTAATATTTCAACAATAATATATTATATTCAAAGATGTTTTTGGAAGTGAAACAAAAACAGAACAAAATTTTGTATGCATTAAGGAATATATAAAACATTACTGTCTCATTATCCCAGACACGAAAAAAAAATTCTCCAACGAGGTTAATGATTCCCATAATATTTTACTAGAAACAAAATTATGTCTCTTTTTTTTCAGTTCTCCTCTTCGCAGATGGAACCATAAACTGTAATTGCAAGAGCTTTTTATCTCTGCCACTCAAACCGCTTGATACGGCTTTTCAGCCATTTGCTCTAACGAAGACACCTGTTTATCTACCCGCTGGCAGGTGTTGTTTCTAAACAAAAGAAACACTGCGAATATTTTCTTTCCTCCTCCACAGTAGTCAGAAATAAAAGAGTAGCTCGTGGTTTTTGTCAATTGCGATGCATTGCGCAGAAGCGTAGTGGCACAAACTTATCACCTGTCGCCTCGTCAATGTATGCAAATGCCAATTCGTTGGCGATTTAATGGCGATAATTTTATC
This sequence comes from Argiope bruennichi, assembly GCF_947563725.1. NCBI lineage: Eukaryota > Metazoa > Arthropoda > Arachnida > Araneae > Araneidae > Argiope > Argiope bruennichi. Next base: position 108,139,490 of record NC_079151.1, on the reverse strand, counting down.
CTTTTTTTCCCCCTCCCTTATCTGTTTGGAGGTCTCGGATTAATGCTGGCGAACGCGATTGAAGGTCAAGGTAGAAAGCAAACGGAACTGTGATTTCATTTGATTGGAAGTGGGGATTATTTCCAGAATATTCTATGGAATAATGATTAAATTTAATTATTTAGTCTGTTTGATGGAAATATTTTGATATATTATTGATCAAATTATCGATTCTAAAACCAATGTTTATATGTTTTTCTGAAAGTTGCAAGCGAAAGCTATTTTAAATTATTAAAATAATTAAATTTATATTAATAAACAATGTTATAAAATGTAATAAAAAAGGAACCTTTTTAAATCTTCTTAGATGGTAAAACAAAAATTAAGTAGTTAATTTTTAATTTCAAAAATTATTTGATTTTATAATGAAACAATTTGATGATTCAACTTTGAATTATAATTCAACATATGAGAGAACTGCCATTCCAAACATATTGGTTTATGCTTAAAATTTCCTTAAACAATAAAAGTAGTACATAATACACTTTTCTACATCGTTATAGTTAGTTACAATACTATAAAAATAGAAATATAACATGAAACGTTTAGTAGTATATTTATTCTTCTAAAATTAAATTTTTTTTAAAACTAAACATGCAATTAAAACAATTAATCAAATATTTACAATTTATAATGTTTTTAGTGATATTTTTTACATGCAGTGTTATAAAATCGATATGCTGTCAAACATTAAGAATCAACTTAATAAATTTTATTTTACTTATTTTCTTTGGGAAGGAAACTTAAAATAATGCTTGATTATTCAAAGCGGTTCGTACATTTCGTTTATAAAAGCATGAAAAGAAACTATATAAAATAGAAAAATGAGCTGTATCACACCATTTTTTTATTATTATTAAAGTTCAAATAAAATCCATCACTGCCAAATATACGACAGAAATCAATATTTTCCATTCATTTCCCATTTCTCAATAATTCCAAATGCATTTTTCATTCTAAACTTTCTTTTTTTATCTTTCATACATGTGTGGGACGTTTCTTGAGGACTCAACAAATAAATCATATGCAAATGATATTAAGATTCACAATATTTCCATTCGTAATTTTCCAGCATCATTACTCATCATTACCTCAGTTGAAATACCGAATTGGAAAAATAATTTGGATAATGGATGCAGGAAAGGATTCTTTAATAATATGCAACTAAATTCCAAGAACTTAATTAAATTCATTGTAGCACTACGAAACATTTTTTTAGAAGTTTTCGTTTAAACAAACTTGGCAAGAATAAATAATGAAATCTGAGAAAAGAAGAACAACTTGTTTTGTCACAAGTAAAGGTTTCTCTTTTCAATATGTATGCATCTCGCCTACTCGAAAAGAAAAAGAAAAGAATCCGTGTCTTTATTAAACTCTTAAATATTGCAGAAATGTTTATATCGATCTGGACTGCTGTTGCATCCCCCCCCACAAGTTCTTCTTTCTTTTTTCTTTTTCCCCAGCAAGAAACTATTTTTTTTATTTGCTTTTCCGTTCCATATTTACCATTTATGGGTGCTTAAAATAGCAACAGCCTCTTCGCAAAAGAAAATGAAATTCCTCTTTGGAAAGAATTTTTACCCTAGGACACTCCAAGATTATATTTTCACTTGCAGCTGTTTGGATCTTCTTGAAAATGAATTCGCTATTTTAAATGGGATGATGATGACGTCATATTCGGACGTCAACCAGTTAGCGACTTTGAAATGAAACTACTTTTTTTGGAATATTAGGAGGAGGAAAGAAAGGGATTTCTCCGTTATTTGTTTGTAAACCAATTTCGTAATAGTCAAGGAAACGAAAGTTTTAAAAAGTATGCTTCGAAACCGTCACATATATATAGAAATATTTCGGTAATTATCTCTTTTGTTCCTTATCTAAAATGTCATGAAAAAGAATATTGCAAAGTAAGATTTAATTTCAATGGATAATTTTTTAGAATCTAACTCATTTTCTTCTCCTTTTGTATTAAAAATTTCTTCTGTAGTACCTTAACTTACATTAAACGTAGGTAATAGTATTCAGAATAATTATTTTGAGCAATTATTTTTGAAAAAAGTAAAATTTGATGGAAAATGAAAAGGATGGAATAAAAAATATGAAACCACGACTCATTCATTAAAGAGCAAGAGAAATTTCATATTAAAGCTCTACACATAAGTCTGTAAAAAACTCTGTATTCTACGTCATTACACTGTAATTTTTTCTTGAGTATCTATTTCAAATTCACAACCAGAAGAAGTGGTCCCCCCAAAACTTTCTCGCGCATTCTCTAATGATGATGATGTCGTGTCCGCGTTACCGTGGAATGGGGCTGCAGTAGCTTCTGAGGGTAAAGACCCCTGATCACCCGAAGGAGGAAGTCTGACTTCTAGCTCATGAAACTCACACTCATTCGCTTGCACATCCCCTTTTTACAGGGGGCACATTCACATACCTCACAGACAGAACACAGATGAAGAACAACCATGCCCGAAACCCGGACGCCCAGGCCACGAGGAAGACGCGCTACCCCTACGCCAGAACGTCGTCGCATACTCTCTAATTAAGTTAAAGAATGCTTATTTGGCATTGACATATTAACATAAAAGAGTTATGAAATATTAACCTTTGGCGAGAAGTTAGCACTTTCGCTGAATCTATGGTTGATTCTTAAGGAGTTTTTTAGCCAAGTAATTCCTAGTATGCACTTAATGGTACCTAAAAATAGAATTTGTCTTGTAGAGAAATTTTTCCCAATCAATTGAAACAAAAATTGTACACACATCTACATTTATATATATATATATATATATATATATATATATATATATATATAATGATATTTTAAATTTTAATTTAATCCTAATTAATATCCTAAGTTTTATATGTACTTCATTCTAAAATAGTCTCTTATTTCTTGATCCAATTCCATCTTTAATAATTTTTAATTAATTCAACACGAGTTCTAAAATTGCTGAAGTCGACAAGTTCTCATACTCTGAGTGAACGGTTAAAAAATTGTCTAGCTGAGCGAATTCTTTTTAAAAAATACTTAGATTCCCCTATCTAAATCTACACGTGTAAAGAAATTCTTATTAGAATCTCATAGTATAAAAACATCGGGGAAAATATTTTCTCCCTCTTGCCCTTTTTTAGCTTTTCCTAATTTTACTCTTGTGTCGTTCTGTGTTGATGTGCTCGTCGCTTCAACTTGTACATACATTATGCCTCCCGGGATGGAATAAAAGCGAAGTTTAAAATGCCAAAGTCTCTTCTCTATCTTCTGTCACGAAACTGCTTCAAAATTATATATATATATATATATATATATATATATATTAGCAGTGCATAGACGAATAGAAATTTTTTTTCAAAATTTAAAACTTTGCTTTATTTTATTGCATTATGTATTGAAACGATGATACATTTACATCGCGGGCAAAAGAGACTGAAATTTTTCCCTTCGGTGGTTTTACTATAAAATTTTGATATGGATATCTTTACACGTGTCGATGTAAAAAAGACAGAATTAGATGTCTTTAAAAGAATGATGTAAACGTTAAGGATTTTTATCCCTTCACTCGGAGTTTGAGAATCTACTGAATTCAGCAGTTTACATAGAGCGAGTGTTGAATTAATTAAATAAAAGTGGGAGTTGGATCAAGAAATAAGAGAATATTTTAAAATAAAGTTAATATGAGTTAAATTAAGATCAAAATTAGGAAATTAATTAAGATTTAAATTAGATTAAGAGATATCATTACATATATATAAGACTGTGATTGCACTATGAATTTATAAATGGATGAAATTAGATAAACTCGGCTATTTTAAAAGAAGCACATTCCATTCTAAATTTTTCATAAAAACAGTGACAATTCCAAAAACTGATAAACTAAAAACGAAAAGGAAAATAATAAACAGAAATATGTTTGTGTTCACTAAGAAACAAGGATGCATTCAGAGTAAAGTGCAGTCATAAGATAGCAAAGTACTCTTATTTTTATGTTTTTATTCCCTTTTATTTTTTTAGTAAAAAAAAATAGACAACAAAATTTGTGAATAGCAAAATCCAAAAGAAATACTGCCGTAAAAGGGGGACACTTTTTATGACATCATAAAATAAAGTGAAATTCTTTTAGAAAGGATAAAAAGAACAGATATAATAAACAAAAAAGTTCAGAAAGGATAACTTCTTTTATTCTTACAGGACTAGTTTATTTATAAGGCAATAAATGACACGAGCATTTTACGGAAGTGTCTTAAAAGTGTGCCACCACCACCCATAATCGAGCATTGTTTACGCCCATAAAAATTTTAACAAGATTAGCCTCATCTCGCATAAATATAACTGTGACATTTTTCACAACTTCAGAAAACTCTGTGATTAAGAAAAACTCTTTTAAACCAGTGAAAAAGTAAGCCTTATCTTGCTTAAATATGTTTTTAGTGAACTAATGTCAAATAACAACTATGCTGTACTCTCACAAGTAAATTCCAAACACAAAACTTAGCAACTGAGCAGATAATGAAGTAGATGTAGACGAATATTATAAATATGCATAGCAGGTAATGAAGTAGATATAGTCGAATATTACAAATATGCATAGCAGGTAATGAAGTAGATGTAGACGAATATTATAAATATGCATAGTAGGTAATTAAGTAGATGAAGACGAATATTATAAATATGCATAGCAGGTAATGAAGTAGATGAAGACGAATATTACAAATATGCATAGCAGGTAATGAAGTAGATGTAGACGAATATTACAAATATGCATAGCAGGTAATGAAGTAGATGTAGACGAATATTATAAATATGCAGAGCAGGTAATGAAGTAGATGTAGACGAATATTATAAATACACATAATTTCTATGCGCATTTCTTCTACAACAAGCAAAATTTATCCGTTCATTTTGACGTGACAATACATACAAGTTGGCATATTACTTATAAAGTACGAAATTCATAATTTGGAGTATATAATGAAAAAAAAAACTTTTAAAATTCTTTGCAGAACAAACGGTTATGTTATAACTACCGAATGTGGCACCCAGACAAGTAGATTTTCCATAAGAAAGAGAAATTTTTTAAAATGTAAACATTGTTTTAGAAAAAGTAATCAGGTTTTAGATTTTTCTGAATTATATGGGAACGTATTATTGAAAATACCTTTTATATCATTTAAAATGAAAAAATTATATTTTTAGTGATATCAATACTATTTCTTGTAATTATTTCCTAATTTTCATATATTAATATATATTTATAAATAAATTTTACAGTAGCTGTTTTAATTGTTCACACATGTTAAGACAATATTAAAAAAATTATGTATATTAAATATTTTTATGTATTCATGGCTTTTATAGTAAAAAAGAACTTTTAAAAATAAAATTAAAGAGTTCAATGATGTCTAAAGCATTTTGATGCTACGATGATTGGAATGGAAATTCAAACCTTCTTTCCGTTTTTTTTTTCCTTTCTTTTTCTTTTTTTGTAACCATTTCTCGTGTTCTCATAAATTGACGAATAATATCTCGAATTTATGTCTTTTGGTTTTATAATTTCTTTACAAACAAAACAATTCTACAAATTTTGTTTTATACATTAACCTAAATGTGTCCTCTTATTTTTAACTTTTCAGAATCCACTTTTCGCATTTCAAAACTTTGTGTTTAACCTAAATGCAAAAGTATTAAAGCATCAATACAGTATGCTAGAATATATTTCTTATGTTATTAGAAAATTTCAAAATATTACCGATGATGCGTCTTGATATGACGCAATTTATGAAGCTAAAAATATATGTATAGAATACCCACATTATTACATTAAGAAGTTTTGAAATTTCTTTTTCTCTATGAAACACATTTTTGAAAAAATTTCTCTAAGAGTAAAACTATTTTTAATTGCATAATAATGAGTATGAATTTTATTTCACATAAATAGCAACGAAATTTTCGGTACAATGCATTAGAATTATATGGGGTTCTTTTTCCTTAAAAAGAAGAAAAAATTTAACTGAAAAAAAGAACATGAAATTATAATGTACTTTTAGAAGAATAAATTTAATTTTCCATTTTTTCTACTCTTCTCGACATTTAAATCTCTCACAAGAAACATCGAAAGGAGGCTCTTTTAAAATCAAATGATATGCATTAAACGATAAATCTAAAACATGAATCCTCATTAATAAATAATTCAATACCGTATTTCAAGCATCATCTTCAAAATTAATGGCACACTACTTTCGTTCCTTATCGAAAATGCTCCTATTTTCTTAAATATGAGTGAACTTGAGTAACTAGATTAAAGCAATTCCTTTGAAATAAAATGCTTAGAATATGATAATGGACTTCTTGTTATTAAGTAGTGCCGAAAAAATTATATTAAATTCATTCTGTTGTTAAGTGGCATAAAAATGAATATTATTATTAAAAGCATATTTTTCAAATAAAAACATTCTTGATTTCGTTTTTCTTGAAGTAAATGATAAAGAATAATTATGTTTTATATAATAGCTAAAGGCAATGACAATCGAAGAATGTAGAGTAAAATATTAAAAAAATAAACGTTGCTCTGAAAAACCGCATTATTACTTGGTCACATTAATTATTTTAATGATATTTAAACTTTCATTGTAAAAAGGGAAGTTTATCCTACTCGAGGCTTAAGTGTTATAAAAATTTGGAAAAAAATTTGCTAAAATATTAAGTGACAGTGTTTTTGCGCATGAGTGTTTTAATATTATTACCCGATTTGCTTAGGATTTTTAACTTTTAATCATTTTGTTACTTCCCAAACAAAGACAAAAATGATCAAATGCGAAAAATTGTAATATAAAAAATTCCATCCGGTTGAGTGCAATTCTTATACTTTTTCTTATCGCCAACGGGTGCCAAGTCGCCAATGTTAAAACGCGTAATGGTTGCTAGGGTAAGCAGTCTAAGGATGCAATGATATAATTAAAGATGAGTTGATGGTAATTTAACTGAATCATCAATTTTACCAGATGATTCATAGATATTTTTCTTATTTCCCAGTCTTCAGGAATTATATTTGATCTATGCACAATACCTAATTTTTGAATCATTAAATGCAGTGACTCTTTCGTCACTGAAAGTACAAAATGTCGTACATTGAAAATTAATTGTAAAACTATGTTAGGAAATGAAATAATTGCCGTACATTGAAAATTCCGAACTCACATTTGTTTCGATAATTTCTTAGTGTCTATGTTAAGAATTTATAATATTGTTACGAATCTGTGAGGCGACTTCCCAGCATAGTAGGTTCCATAGGAGGTCCCGGCGCTTGGCGACCATTTGGCGACTTGGCGACGAATTTGACGACTTTGGCGCCAAAATGGATTATACCCGAAACATCGAGAATTTTCCCGAGCCGTCCAGTAGGAACGGAGATACGCCTCGAACGTTCCTGACTGGTTGAGAGACTTCTAGTCCCGCCTCCTAAGACCTATAAAAGGAAGCGGCCGCAGCTGCCGAGGAGCGGTGAATTGAGAAGAAGTCGGAAGCGGCAGAGAGTATTGTGAACCGACGGTGAATTGGTCGTCGTGGACCAGTGGAAATCGACGGTGAAGATCTGGTCTTCCAGGGACTAGCGGAGCAGCGACGGAGTCGAGCTGCTGTGTATGTTGTTATATGCTGTTGTTGCTGCACGTCTCGGCTGAAGATAATTGTCTTCTGTGCTGTATATAGTGTCGTCTTTGTGCTGTCCTTGTGTCTTCGTGTAAATAAACGCCATTGTTTATTTTCTACTGCCGCCTGGTGATTGAGCGTTCTCCACACCATATAACCCCCCCTATCCAAACGAACCACGGGAAAATTTCGTAACAGTATTATTGGACGCTAAGAGAAAAACTTATAATAAAAGGATCAAGATATGAGAAAAAAAAATTGTGTTTTTTTTTTCTTTTATTATTCTTTTCTGAAAAGTGCAACTTTTTGACATAACCTTTACATAAACAGATCAAATAGATTCTATGGAAGTTCGAAAGTAAAAACAATTGAATTTCCTGGCAAAACTTGAAATATTTTAAACTTTAAGCAGTTGATGTTTAAATAGGAATTCTTTAATGCATTGATGAACAACAAAACAGACATTTAAAGAAACAAATTCCAACTTCACCAGCAAGCACCACGTCCTATTTTGACAAGTGCAGCAGGAATCAGAGGTTAGTATTAATAAAAAAGCATAAATTCCACAGAATAAAATACTCCATATTATGAAGCATACGCCATTAATATGACAAATGTGTGAACGTGTTATACGTATTTGCTTTAAAATTAATCGAGCTGAAGAGTACATCAAATAACCAGAACTTTTTCAGAGAAACAAAGACTTTTTCTAAGCAAATCATCAGTTGTGAAATATTATACGCCCACGTTGGAGTAAAATATGCATATGACTGAAAAATACTAGCGTCTCCTTTAACTATTCTAATTTAAGACTGTCTGAGCCTAATTCTTTGTTTAAAATCCTTTTACATCTCACTCATAAAACATTCATAAAACGTATTCTATGATCAGATATCTTCAGCTGAATTTTCAGTCTCCGAAGAGTCCATTATATACTTGGATTGAGGAAAAATACATGAGCATTAACATTCAAGGGATTATCCGACTCAATCTTGCACCTTTTTTCTGATTTGGCATTGGCGTCTTGGCATTCGTTGGCGATATGAAAGGATACTAACAAGTGGATTTCAATGAAATAGAAATGGAAATTGTGGCATACAATCTCTTGCAACTTTTTTACCCAGTCATCTTGCGTTACAGTGTGAATATCAATATATCATTTTGGTTACTGGAAATTTTTTAGTTCAAAATATTTTTATTTTAAACAATATTTGAATTTTACATGAAACAATCAGAGGAAAAGCTGTATCATAAGTGAAAAAAATAATATCTGGATATAATCCCTTCAAACTTGCACAATATGGCATAAGCTGGAGTTTGATCTATAAGGGATTTAATATTTAATATTCACGGGATATATATATACATAATGAATACTCGGCGAAATCACGTATTGAAAAGCGATCGTTATTATATGGATATATTCAAGTTATTGTAAGATGTGACATAATATAGTAGATCATTATCCATTCATTGGGACGAAGATTCAAGGAAAATGCGGAAAAGAAAATGCTGTATGTATAAATGAAAGGATTAAAGTGGGAACATTAAAACAACAGCTATTTATCAAGCATCTACAAAATCACGTGTGATCTTTCTCCAATAATATTAAGCCTGAATTTATGTCCATTATTTACAGTATATGTTTGACTTACAACTGGAACAAAAATATACAAGAATATACTATGTCATTCCTCTTAAATTCTGTTAACATCGTTTCATTATAAAAATTGATTTTTTTTTCATAAATTTCTATTTAAAATTTATATCACATCTTCCATATTTAAAGTTAAGAAGTCTTTTCCAAATTGATATTTTTCTTTTAAAATCCAGACAAAATCAATCTATTATTCATGCTCTTTTGTCTGCTTACAATGTATATTATTTCTAATACTTACAATACTTTTTTCTCTTCAAGTAACTAAAGAATGTTGCAATTATGAATACTAGCTTATTAACTGAGTATATTGAAAAGTCAAACTATCGAGAGTTCGAATCAAATCATTCAGCCCATCAAAAAAAGTCATCGTTTCAAATATATAACGCTTTATATAAAAATTGCATTTGTTTTAAAGTAAAAGTATTTTTTTATATAAGAATAGAAAAAGGACAGATTAAGTATGAAAATTTATGCAAAATTAAATGCTAATATTTTGTAGTGTTCTAATTTCTAAAAAAAATTATTTAATTATTTGTTGGAATTAAAATAAAAAAAAATCGCCAAATATCACAAACAACTAATACGCATGTAATAATCCATAAAATTTCAGATTCTTTTAAATCAGCGCAATTTTCAACAACTTTTTCAATGCATTAATTATAAAAAAAGACCAAACGTCAACACCAATGTACTGAAATAATTGTAATTTAATATAAAGTCAATACGATGTCATTTAATATAAAGTTATACTTTATTTATTAAATAAAATTTGTCCTGTCAATTCGGGAGTCAACTATTAGGTATTATCTAAAAAGCAAATAAACTTTCCATTACTGCTTTAAAAATTTTCCAGCTGTATAAAGTTAAAAAATATATAAAGAAAAGAATAAAAAAATAATACATGTTTGAAATATTCAATTATTTTTTTCCAATTTATTATCTTATCATCAGTATTTGATAATAATATAAGAAAACGACAGAATTAAGGATATCTCGCTTCATAAATTATTGAAATGAACCTAAAAGATCTAAAATAGAAGAAAAAGATTTCAGTACTCTAAGAGCGTTGCAAATAATTCAAAGACATCATTGTCGTTGCTTACGAAATATTCTAAGATATCATTCTAAACTAAATTATAGAAAAGAATCTAAAAGATATAAAATAAAAGTAAAAGATTTTAATACTCTAACAGCGTTTCAAATAATCTAAGGACTTCGTTTGTTGATGCTAATGAAATTTTTTTAAGAAATCATTCTAAATTAAATTTTACCGAAATGTAATAAGACCTTTGTACTGTATTTATAAAAATGCAAAGTATACATAAAAAAATCTAGTCCAAATATTTAAAAGTGTCAGGTGACACCTCATATAAAGTATAATGAACTGCCTTTCTTGCACTCACCTGCGTTGCTTAAAACCTGCTGGAAATTTCGAGTCATTCAGATATTTGGATAGAAAAAAGGTGCCAAGCTTTACAATCCTTACAGCGTCTGAAGATAGTCTAAGACTGAGATGTATCGGAAATAGAAAGCGAGGCTGAATCAACTTGTTAATCAGCTGTGCAAATGTTTACATATTTTTTTTTTAAATCAAATTCGTTCATTCTGCATATATACTTCGTCATCGTCTTTCGAATGCCAGAATATGCACATGCATATTTATATTTGAAATATCAAATGTCTACAAAGAATTTTGTTGGCAAATTCTTCATCAAATATTTATAAAATGAAATAATATACATGTACGTGAAATAGATCCCTTAGAGACGTTCATTAGGCTTTTAATTGTGGTCTAACAAACGGATTATTTTGTCCTGAATATTTATATTTCATAAAAAGTCTGCTAAGAATTTTGTAGGCAAATTCTCCATCAAATATACAGGGTGTTTATAAAGTCCCGGACCCATTTTGATGTTTAATAACTCATAAAATAATAAAGATAGATTAAAATTAATAACATAAATGGTTAAATAGACTCAAAAAGTTTCATGACCCTTGTCAATGAACTTCCACGTGTGCCCCCTTTGTCGCACGGAGAATATCAAGTCGATAGTCAATTTCACACCAGGTAGCGACAAGCATATCGGCATCCACAGAGCCATTTGCGTACATTATGGCGATTAACAATGCCAGAAACATGAAAGGATGCTTCATCGGAGAACATTATGCTTTTCAGAAAATCAACAGCATCTTCTATCCTCCTTAGCATATCTGTTGCAAATGCCATCCTCCTAGGCCTATCGTTCGGTTCCAAAACTTAAACAATTTGAACTTTGTATGCATGCAGTCTTAATTTTTTCTTAATAACCTTGGACACCGTCGAAATTGGCATATCCAATTCTGTTGCCGCTGATCTCACAGATATTCTAGGATTGTGTAAAAATGTCTCTCTGACACGCTCAACATCAAAATCACTTGTGCAAGGACGTCTGGAACGTTTCTTATCTTCGATACTTCCAATTTCTAGAAAATTCTTTTTCCACCGCAAGATGCTGTTTTTGGATGGAGGATCTTTTTGGTAAATTCTTCTGAAATTTCTCTGTGCTTGCACTATCGATTTCATTTCTATGAACCACCATAAAATCTGTGCTTTCTCTTGTGGTGTAAGCATTCTCCTTAATATCCACTCGAATAAAACATCACATACAAAAGTACTACATAGAACAAACACATCAAAAGTAAACATAACATTGCAATAGTTGCCAAAAACAAAAGAGAGAAAAATGCAATTAATAAGCAGACAATATTTAGAAAAGTACAGATATTTAGACTGGAAAATGAAATTATCTGAAAATAACCACACGTGCAGACGATATTTACAAAAGTAAAAATATTCAAACCTGAAAAGGAAAATATATGAGTTATTCCATCAATAAATGCCATAAGTTTGTTTATATCTTTATTATTTTACGAGTTATTAAACATCAAAATGGGTCCGGGACTTTATAAACACCCTGTATATAAATTGAAATAATAGATATGTGGGTGAAATGGGCCTTTTAAAGAAATCATTAGACTTTTAATTTAGTCCAACCAACTGATTAATTTGTCCTGAATATTTATATTTAAAGTCTCAAACGTCTGCTAAGAGTTTTGTAGGCAAATTCACCAACAAATATTTATAAAATGAACGATATTTTTTAGAGAAGATATTAAATTTTAAACTTTGATCCAATTTATTGATTAATATAATCAAAAGTCCTGTTTTTCATACTGTTCAATATGATTTCAGTTCTGAAAAATAAATTCATGTTCTGAAAATGAAATTTGAATTCCTCTTTCAAATATGAATTGTATAGCTTTCATTTTGAATTAAAAAATTTAAAACATCATACATAAAATGATCAGTAATAAAAATCTTACAACGAATTCTAAATAACCCAGTAGGTTATCAAACCAGAATTGAATAATAAAAGCACCGGATTATTAAAAGCATATCATCTGAAAAAAAAGTATTCTGTTTGTTACAAAAAACATTAAAATTTGTACAGAAAAATTGTCAATATATAAAAATAATTTTAAAATCCTATAATTTAAATGGCACAGAACCATTGTAATGGCATTTCTTTTAAGGAAGTAATTTTTATCTGAATTTAATCCATATTAACTTCTTTCTAAAATGTTCTCTTATTCCTTGATCCAATTCCACTATTTTTTTAATGCTACAGAAGCTCTGTAAAAATGATTAAGACAGCGGTTCTTACGCTCTGAGCGAAGAGATAAAAATTTGTCAGTCTAAACAAATTCTTTTGAAATATCCCTATAATTCCGTTGCTTGAATCGACACATGTAAAGAAATCCCTATGGGAATCTTACAAGATTTAATCATGGGGATAAAAATTTCGTTGGCTCTTTCCGCTCTTATGGCGTGTTGTAGTTTGACGTATATCGTAGGTTCTTGCTTGTGCAAAAATTATGCCTCCCGTGATGGAATAAAGCGAAGTTTTAAAATTATAAAAGTGTCTTCTCTCTTCGGTCACGAAAGTTCTAAAATTTATGTGATTATATACATATATATATATATACTTTGTATTTTTATATTATTCCATTAATATAAAATATATTACAAGTATTATTGTTCACAATTTATATTTATAGATACAATAATCACTAAAACATTTAATTACAAATATATTCAGCAAACATTTCAGCGGATAAACATTTTTTCAGTATGTATACCACAAATATTGTAACACTACTTTCAATTTATTTTATTTTTATCATTGGATAAGGATAAATCAAAAAATAAACAAAATAATTTATGAATTGTACACATAAAAAAGACAGAAATACAAACATGTACAAACATTTTTAATTTGAAATTAATCGATATATTTCCCCCTCAATTTACGAACGTTCTGGAACCAGAACGAACTTTGTCGGTAGACAGATCTTTTGAAATATCCATGTTTTGATTACTTTATGTGACATAATAAAATTCGACATTTCAAATATTCTCAGTCTTATAGTTTTAATTTATAGTTTCCAGTTTCAGATTGTTGGGTAACAGGAAGTTTCTAAGTGTTCAAAACTCATTTCGAATAATTCAAGTTGCTGCGTATTGACAAAAGATAAACGTAAATCCTATAAACTTGCGACACGCAACCTTTGAGGCAAAATTCGTCAAAAGGATTTCATTCATGATTTTAAATTAAATCCTTTGAAAGGCAGATGAAATGTTTCGTCAAAATCTATCGAAGGTTGATTACTTTTAGAAGTATTTATCGTTTTCATCTGTCCCATGATAAAATACAAATATTATTCCTAAGAAAGTTTCTAAAAATTTATTTCTAATAATTATGATGGAAAATTATTTAGTTAACCATTTTATTAATTCTTCAAAATTATATTTTTTTAAAATTGTAGTTAAAAAATTAAGAAAAGAATTAAAAGAATTATGCAAATTTAACAGTTGCTATTAGTTACAGTTAGAATTAAAAAGATTTCTTTAAATGAAAATGTCTGACAATTTAAGCATAAAAAGAATAAATGACATGTTCCTTTAAAGATCAATTTCTTTTTTCTTTCCTTTTTTGTAATAGTAACAAAAATTATTTCAAATTCCACCAACATTCCAGACATTCTTTTCATTCCACTGTATTCACATTAATGACGTATATATTTGCGAAAGACAGAAAAACAGCAAGAATCAGAAGACAGTTTTGGAAAATAGAAAAAATTTATCTTTTTCAGTATTTAGTGATTGAATAATAATCGTTTTAATTTACTTTTTATTTAGTTTTGAGCTTCCACTTTTACCGCGGGTATTACTTCTTTTATCTTCTATACGATTTATACTGACAGAAGAAATTAGAATTTTAATACAGTATAATTTAAAATTAATCCAGAATTTGAACTGAAACTAGTGCAAATTCTCGATTAATTTGTACTATAAGACATTTTATTGAAAATTATGATAGTACTATACAGACATTATATTGAAAACCATTTGAAAGTAATTTTAGTGAAATATAGTGTTACGAAATTTCCGCGGGTTCGTTTGGATAGTGGGAGCTATATGGTGTGGAGAACGCTCAATCAGCAGGCGGCAGTAGAAAATAAAACAACGACGTTTATTTAAAAGAAGACTCACAGGACAGCAAAAAGACGACACTATATACAGCACAGAAGACGATTATCTTCAGCCGAGACGTGCGGCATACAACAGCATACACAGCAGCATACAACAGATTCTACTGCAGACAGTAGCACACAGCTTAGTTCAGCTCTAGCTTCACTCCCTCGCTGCTCCACTTATCTCTGGAAGGCCAGTTCTTTATCGTCGGTTCCGACTACCCTTCAACTCCACTGGTCCACGACTCTCTTCTCTGCTCTGTCGCTTCCGGCTACAGCTCAATTCACGAGCCAATTCACCGTCCTTCCCCGGCAGCTGCAGCTCCTTTTATAGGTCTTAGGAGGCGGGGCTAGAAGCCTCTCAACCAATCAGGAACGTTCGAGGCGTAACTCGGTTCCTACTGGACGTATCGGGAAAATTCTCGATGTTTCGGGTATAATCTATTTTGAAGCCAAAGTCGCTAAATTCGTCACCAAGTCGCCAAATGGTCGCCAAGCTCTGGGACCTCCTATGGAACCAACTATGCTGGGAAGTAGCATCACAGGTTCGTAACAATAGTTTCGAAGTGAATAGTTTTCAGATGACATACAATAACGTAATCTAATCCAAAATAACTCTGATTTGAATAAAACCTAAATAAATCCAAAATTTTGGAATTTTTTATCAGGCATTTAAAGTTATTCTATATATCTTGGGATATTTTTTTCTTCATGTTGAAGATTGTTCTGTATGAACAATGTTACATTTTTACCACATAAATATAAAACTTTATTAAGCCTTATCAAATCGCATCAAATCGAAAATGTGATTTCCGATTTGATAAGGCAGTTTGAAATGCGTATTACAAAAAGATGGAAGTTGACTTTAAACAATTTCCTCTCTTGTTATACACCTTCTTCGAGACATTTAGTGAGCTTATGAGAAATTGTTTAAAACTCACTTGCAAAACGCAATATAAAATTTTGAAATTTATTGGTAATACATTTCTACATCTAGAAAATTAGTTAGATTCCTATAGGAAGACTACCTATTGCAATGGTTCTCATAGCTTGGAATATGTTACTATAAATGTAAAAATCTCGCACGATTTCGTAAATGGCCCATCTAGCTCAAAGGGGATGGAAATGATTTAGGGGGTTGAATTTTCGTTTCGCTATAACTTTCTTAATATTGAAGATAGAAAAATAATTTCAATTACACAAATTAACGCCTCATTAAAAAGAACGACTTTTATATTTAAAGATTTTCGATAACAGCAATGTCTTAAAAGTTAAGGCCTGAAAAGTCATTCTCAAGCCTTCATTTTGACTGTTTCTAACATTAACAATTTATGTTGCTAGATAGTAACTAAGATGCAAAGGAATCTATATTTGCCTTCCAGCTTGTCGGGAAGAATTTTTATAGATAATATGAGAGTCTTACAAATCCTTTAGAAGGATTCTAGATAAATCTAAAAGTTTGTCTCATACTATACAGCGATAGTTCAATTACTGGGAATTTCACAAATGGTATCAAATTTTGATACCAATCAAAGTGAAAAAAATTTTTAAATTGCAGATTTTATACACATCAGCATTATTTTCCACATTTTAATACTGTTCCTGATACTTCGTCATTCATTCGTCAAAATCTACAACTTCTTTGCAAAACATTTCTTTTGTTTAACGATCTTGAATTGTTGGAATATTTTATCTTGCCCATTAAAAGATTTGAGCAATAAAAAGGCCAAATATATAATAAAAAAGGAGCTATTGGTTGATACTTGTAGATATACGCGTGTAGTTACAGTTCTCCTGGCCTTTCATTCAATTACAGTTAATAAAAAAATCGTTCAAGCACCCGATCACGGAACTCCATCATTTTACTCGATCTTTTTCGAACTCAAAGGCTATTAAAGAACGGAGAACAACC
Source organism: Argiope bruennichi (assembly GCF_947563725.1). Lineage (NCBI taxonomy): Eukaryota > Metazoa > Arthropoda > Arachnida > Araneae > Araneidae > Argiope > Argiope bruennichi. Next base: position 108,122,657 of record NC_079151.1, on the reverse strand, counting down.
TGTTATAACGGATATTGATCATCATGAAAGAAATATATTACTTTAACTGCGCTCGTCTGTATATATCTGTTAAAACTATCGGTACTATTCTTTTCTATTATTTTAGAAACGGTTGAAACATTAAATAGGAGTTCCAATACTATTGCAATGATACAAACTATTCAATTCACTTAAGAGTTAAATCAAAAATTTTAAATGAAATTTGAAATTCTTATGAAAAAAATGCATTAATGAGGATATAAAAAAGCAAAAAAAAAAATCATATTTTGACATACAAAAATGATATTTACATCATTTTATTTAAAATTCTTGATATTTAAGTAATTTAAAATTAATAAAACAATGTAAAATAATCTTTGCCAAACTTCGAATATTTAATTGCCATTTTAGCGTTGACTTTGACTTTTAAATGAATAAATTAATTTTTAAAACTTGATAAAATCAGAAAGAGCAATCATTTTTTTTCCCCCAAAAATGCAACAGACTTTTTAATTTTCCAGCAGATATACTTTTTAGATCCGATAAGATTAATTAAAACTCCTTAAGAACTCCTAAACTGTTCCTTCAAGTTTTATTTGGTTATCATTATTATTGTTCAAAAGCTATTCAATTGACTGCTTTGACAAAAGGTTAAATCCTAAAATAAAATTATTACTTGGTATTAAAAACATCTGGCTCTCATAGCATGCAGATTTTCAAGCTCTTCCTGGTATAATCATTTTACGGAGCAGATATTTAAATTAATGATTTTTACGAGACATATATTTTTACACTCTTGTTATGTGGAATCACTGTTTTATATTTTGTTTGCCTATTCGACGCTATTTATTAATAGATTCAATCAGGATTTCGACAATACGTCTGAGTTTCATTCTCTTATTAATAATTTCTTGTTGCTCAGTATTTTACTTAAGAGACTATATATTTACTTAGGATACGTATATATGAAGTTTGCCCAAATGAAAAGTGGACGCTGGCAACTGCGTTAGAATGACTGCAGCTATAGCACCACCACCAGGGATATAAAGGGCGGTAGGAAGTGTGTATTGCATACGGCATTCAGCAGTGCAAGCTGTTCGTGGTAGAGGGAATTGATCGAAAGTAGTACTATACTTGGATGCGTTCAGATCGGAAAAATCGTTTTTCTTCGATCGCCATGGATCACTCTTGATTGATTCTATGCCCTAAGGGAGCATTATCAATGCAATACAACACTGCAGTACTCTATTGAAACCACGGAAAGCAATTAAAAGCAAACGGTCCAGCCACTTCACAAAACAAGTGACCATTCTCCATGACAATGCCCGCCCACAACCGTGAAACCTCGGCGACCTTAAAAATATTCCCCTGTGAAGAATTGGAAAACACGCCGTACAGTCCATATTTGTCACCCTGTGACTTCCACATCTTTGGCCCACTTAAGAGGGCAATACAGGGGACTCGTATCCATTTGGACGACGAAAAGAAGGAAGCTGTGCAGGACTTCCTAAATAATCAATCCGATCTTTCTACTGTAAAGGCATAAATCTGCTACCTAAACGATTGGACCTGTATTATAACGACCAAGGCATTTTCTTTTGATTTTTCATTAAAGGTATTCTTTTCATTCAACCTGTCCATATTTTATTCGGGCAACCCTTATTTTTACTTAGGACAAACAAAAGCATTTTTTTTTATAGTTCAAGCGGGACATGGCTATGGCTATCTCATTGTTTGGAATCAAATCAATTAGTAAATCCTTCAGCATTTAACCATAAAAGCTTAGTAGATTTTTGTATTATTTTATTAAATCCCTAAATCCACGTTTATAAAATAAATATTTAAAAACTTAATTGCGGTTTCATGTTAGCTTCCTTGACAATATTAGAATTAAAAGAACTTGGGTGACGCCATACCATAAAAAAAGATCTTAACAAGAAACTTAATCCTTTTCTCCCACCAATTAACGAAGGAGATAATTAAAGAGCGCCTAAATTACCCTAAGCGAGTAGCAACTTTAATCTCGTTACAACAGTTTCTCCTTTCAAAACTCATAAAACGGAAAGGAAGAAAAAATGGTAACAGAAAACTAATACAAAAGGTATAATCATTTCAGCTATTCATTATTTGGCAGTAATTGTAATTGATGCGAGAGGATTTCACAAATTAAGTACACCCGCCTAAAGGCATTTGAGCAATCTGAAAAATGGTATTCTTAAGAAATGGAATCGATGGAAGTTTCACGCATTCTATCAATGCCCAGCATTATCGCGTCAGGTATCCAAAGGGAAAAATGACACGACCGTGAAAAGTGTACCGCCATTTTTATACTTTTGTTTTTATTCTTTTAGTTCTGTCTTTTCTCTTTTAGGATTTTCCACCTACTTAACAAGGCATCCAGACAACGCATAATTTATCCGTGGCATGATGTAATACTCATCATTTTTCATCGTTGGTAACACAATACTTTGTTCGACACCGTGGTGATAATCATTTTTAATTTGAACGACAGGCGACGCTCACAATATTTTTACACCGAATTTTTCTTGAACACGAAGACTAGGCCTATAGAAAGGAAAAATATGGGGGTTGCCCACACATCAAAAGAGATTCATTGCCGTGTAAGGTGGCTGTCAGAAAAACAGGCTCTTACCCTGACATTTGAAAATTTTTAAGATGTATTAGTATTTTTGACAAATTGCTTTAGATATTTTGATTTTTTGGGGAGCAAAATATATTTGAATACATCAATTTCTTTGAAAATTTTGTATAACACTTTAAAACTTGCACACATAACATAATAACACTTTATTGATTGGATTTATTACAGGAATGGAATAGCATAAACAGTCTTAAGATCCCGCATAATTACAGAAATAGCTTTCAAAACAAAAGTGCGCTAAATTTTATATGAGAAATTGGCAATTATTGTTACAATTAACGTGAGAATCGTATCCAATGCTATATTAGTTCCATTCTTTTCGTAACATAAAGATTAAAATTACAGTGATAACAGAAAGTATTCATTGATTGAAGTTATATCGGCTAATGTCTTATACATAAGCAATTCGATATTAACCTAAAGTATTTGAACATTGAAATATTAAAAACATTCTTGAAGCGTAACTTTGAAATTTCTTAATCAATGGTATACTAGTTCCATTATTTTCATAACATGAAAATTAAAATTACAGAACTAAAAAAAATATTCATTGTTTGAAGTTATATAGGCTAGTGTCTTATGCCTAATCACATTATTATCGATATTAACCTAAATCCTTTTTACATAATTTTTAATAAGCTCATTCTAAATTTAAATTTACATTAATTGAAGAAAGAACATTTTCTGAAAAATCTTTTCGAACAATGACATTTGTTTCTACTTTTTAAAAGAAGTGTGTGTGTGTGTGTGTGTGTGTGTGTGTGTGTGTGTGTGTGTGTGTGTGTGTGTGTGTGTGTGTGTGTGTGTACGTGTGTGTGTGTGTATAATGATATTTTAATTCTAATTTCCATTTAATTAAATTCCAAGATTTTATCTTAATTTAGCCCATATTAACTTCATTCCAAAATATTCTCTTATTTCTTAATGAAATTCCACTTTCGGTAAATTAATTCCTCTGTAAAACTAATGCGTCATCGGTACTACGTCTCACACGAAAGTGATCCCTTCGGTGCCCTTGAAAAGGTGTCAAAGGTCACCATGTGTTTTTGGCCGGAAATCCTATGTTATATAACACTAGTGATCATTTGTTTCGGCCCTTTTTGCTTTCTTTATTACTATATATATATATGTGTGTGTGTGTGTGTGTGTGTGTGTGTGTGTGTGTGTGTGTGTGTGTGTGTGTGTGTGTGTGTGTGTGTGTGTGTGTGTGTGTGTGTGTGTGTGTGTGCTTCAGTTATAGAACATTTTTACAGCTGTACTGAATCAAACATTTTGCTTCTAATTATTGGAGCAGCAAAATATTATTAAAAGTGTTCACCAAAGAGGATATTCAGTCAGAGGAAAGAAAATATAAAGAAATCAAGAAATATCCTTTAAACAAAAAGTTCCATGAATATAGACTTAACCGTTGCAGGATAAGTAATCGTAGTAAGACTTAAGATTAATGAACGGTTTCCCGCCAAGCACGTCAAAATCGTACCAAATGTCCTGAAGCTCTCTAAAAATCTGCAATTCTGGGTTAATCAGAAATGTTAACAAAAAACATTTGTTAACCAGAAATGTTAACAAATATTTTTTAAAGTTGTAATAAAAAATTGTCATGATTATATTTGGCAAGAAATCGCTAAAAAAGTTTTCAATTTCGGCGTCGTATGTTAATCTTAAGTCTAGCCGTAATCGTTATGACTTGCTTATGGAAATCCATACTCATATCTTCCCAGACAATTATCTTATAAAAAAAGCTTTATGTATTGTCTTAAGATACAAAAAGAGAACTTTTTAATGATATAAATTTGATTTTCGTACAATTTTTCATTTAACTTCAATAAAAATTTTAATTCGATTTGATACACTAACTGAAACAATATTTTTAGGTGCAATGATGGAATTCAAACTCTCCATCAAGACACTCAAGCATGTGCCTTTGTCAGTCATTCAATCCATAGTATAATTTCTATTTCTGATTTGATTTCGTTATATATACACTTGTAGATTGCAATAAATTGTTTTTATTGAATTCATTTGTTTTAATTGTATCAAATTATAAGGTGAGATGCTTTTTTTTAAAGAAATGCATCCTATATTAATAATTTGACAGTCTAAAAAAATCATTAACATACTGGTTGCTGAAGGTGGATAGCTTAAATTAAAGCATTAAAATCATATCTATAGATTTGCGCATAAGTTAAAAAATTAAATGAACTCATTGAAAATGTTTCATTTCAAAAGTTTATTTTAATTTCTAATAAAATTGAAATCAACATAAAGAAATTTTGATTTTTTTTTGTCGAGCAAATAATAATCTCAATATATGTAAAATATATTCCTTGTGCATCTAGTAAAGGCTAGCAGTAAGGTGAAGTGGCTAGTATACACTTTTATTTCATTTTATACATATTACGATATTATTAAATTGAAAAATTGTGATTTCTAGAAGGGATCAAAGAATGCATAACTTTTTAAAGGACTGAAAATTTTAAAAATCTATCAGCAATTTAATATGAAATATTCTGAGACAGTAAACAAAATTTGATGTTTATCAAAGACTTTTATATTTCCTTAAGGCATATATGCCTTTTCGCGTGGGTGTATTTTACCACCCACATGGGAAAGTGACTTTCCTTCATTTAAATACGAGCACTGCGAGATGCATAAAAACTTAGATGAATTTGAATTGAAAATTCCGTATTTGCAAAACGTTTGAGAGCAAAATTCTGAGAAAATAAATCACTATTACATTTTTTCGGAATATTTACAAAAAAAAATCATTTGTGTAATGCTTTAGTAATATAACATTTAGGTTTAATAGCAAATCAGCCTTTATAGATTTATGAAAGAAAAGCTCGTATTGCCTTTTAACTGTAACAATTTTTTAACATTCAGATTAAACTATTAAGAATTTTACAAGAAATATTTTTATCCTTCAAATTACAATGCAAGCGGAAGTTCAAAAGTCCCCTAAAATAGAAATTCCGAGAAAGAAACAGGGAAAATAACTTCTGTTTTCACATCATTTAGCGAATTTCTATTGTTTATAAACTGTCCAATGGTTAATTATTTTTATTTTCCTTTGGCATTGTTCGCATTTTCGCTTGAATCAATAAACTGTGTTACGTTCTCGTATATCCATTGCATAAAAATATATGTTATTTTAATTGCATAAAAATAAAATGTCCAAAACATTCGAGATTGATATTTTAATGAATCTCCGTTTTTTACCCCTGTAAATCCGAAAAAATATTTGCGTTATTAACCTATTGTCTCTGTGAATGAAATAGATTAAATTACAGTAAAGTGAAATTTTGATTTTCAAAATTAATTTTCTATTAATTATAGATTTAACGGTATAATTACATTATCTGTGAATTTAATAGCTTAAAAATGCTATTGCATTCACAGTAAATGTAAAGTGAAATATTGATTTCCAATATTAATTTTCTATTAATTGTAGGTTCTATGGTATAATTACATTATCTGTGAAAGCAATAGATAATGCTGTAAAGTGAATTCCTTTCCAATATTAATTTTCTATTAACTGTAGGTTCTAGTGAATAATTACATTATCTGTTAATTCAACAAATAACGTTGTAAAGTGAAAGATTGATTTCCAATATTAATTTTCTATTAATTGTAGGTTCTAGTGAATAATTACATTATCTGTGAAAGCAATAGATAATATTGTAAAGTGAAGGATTGATTTCCAATATTAATTTTCTATTAATTGTAGGCTCTTGTGAATAATTACATTATCTGTGAATTCAATAGATAATGTTGTAATGTGAAAGATTGATTTCCAATATTAATTTTCTATTAATTGTAGGCTCTAGTGAATAACTACATTATCTGTGAATTCAATAGCTTAAAAATGCTGTAAAGTGAAAGGTTGATTTTCAAAATTAATTTTCTACTAATTGTAGGTTCTATCGTATAATTACATTATATGTAAATGCAATAGATAATGATGCAAAGTGAAAGAGTGATTTTCAAAATTAACTTTCTATTAATTATAGATTTTGTGGTATAATTACGAACTAAATTTACTCAAATTCAAATGGGCAATTTTTTGCTAATTCGATCAAACATGTATAATGAAAACAACAGGAAAAATAGATGAAAGCATTTCTTAAATAATTTCGTTGTCCTTTGTGAATGTGGAAATTTTTTCATGGTTTTTTTTTAAATGAAAAATAGTTAATTATTTAATGAATTGTCCAAAAATCTTTACTTAAAACCTTTCTAAACATTTGTTAGAAGAAATTTAATAGAATCGTCATAAAATTTTGAATTTTTATTCTATGCAACATATTTCGATGTCTACACTTTTAGTTATTCTTATATGCAACGTTAATCTTATTTTACTTGAAACCAGGAGTGCAGATTTATAAAAATTGCTGCATTGAATTCCTTACTGAGAAGAAGCCCAAAATAAATATTCATTTTTTTTCTTCACCTTAAGGAATTTTCTTCAGTAGCTATTTTCTGGCTGAAATTTTTATCTTTGCAATTTGGTCTGAGCATTGGGAAAGTCCAAAAGGCGAGTTAGTTTACTCACTAACGCGCTTTTTGAACCATTTTGCGGAGTATTAAAAAAGTTCTACCATTTCGACGGCCTTAAACGACCAAGAAGTGCTCAAATTGTCGCTCGTAACAGTATACTCGTAAGATCATAAAAGTATCTCTGAGATTCAAGGCGGATATGATGTGCGAAAAAGGCACTTCATGGAATTCTAAAAAAAAAAAAATTCGAAAGAATTGAATTGCAGATGGGTTCATCTTTATCCCGTGAAAATTTTAGCACAGAGAAAAGTTTTTAACAAGGCGAAAAATATAAATGGATATGTATTTTGAATGAAAATATAAGCATAATATATTACATCTTTTTATGTAGCATTAATAAAAATGTATCATTGAGTTGTAAAAAAAAGAAAAATTATTTATCTTCATGATAATCACGTCATGTATTTTCATGGGAATTTATATCTTGTTTATAATTTTATGACACAAACATAATCACATTCTGCATTCGTTATGATAACATATTCAATGGAAACTTTGAAATCGGTTTATTTTGCGTTAAGTTAATATCTGTACCATTACAGTCTTAATGCATTCCATTGACATAGATAGTTCTTGTTTTTAAAGGATAAAAGCGTAGATAGAAAATATAATAACACATACTTAAATTGATTTTCATAAATTAACGCTTTAATATTAATTAACAAATATTTACTATTTCCATTTTCAGTATGATTGAAAGCACAGTAACTTAATACATTTCTACTTTTCAATTAAAAATTGAACTGAAAATTGTTACTTCAGAAAATAATTAAGGTTTAATCAACTAGAAAATTATTGATCAATTATTATCAGAAGCTTGAATGCGTTTTTTTTCGTTTATTTTTAATCTTGAATCAATTCTACCACAATTAATTTTCAGCAATTCTCTGAATAGGATTTGACAATTATTTTATTTTTCTGAAGGATAAAAACTCTCGATTTATTTAGAGATAAAAAATGGAATGAAAATGTTTTTAATTGAATTTTCTCTTTAGTTTAATAAATGAGAAAGTAAGTAACTTCTATTTCAATGATAAGAAAGTTAAACAAAAGTTCAGATTTTCAATAACAAACATTATTTAAGTATACTAATTTTTATAATCATTTTGAAAATTACTCCACATAGAAATTATATATTTATTAAATATATAGTAATTTTTTACTTGATTTAATTGATAAAATAAAATTAATTTTTGCACTAAATACCTTGACTTAAAATACATTTAAACAGAAATTAATTTTAAAACATTAAAGGGCACATATTTTACTTTTAAATTTATATTGATTATTGGTGAACTTTATTTTAAATTATTTTGTTAATTTTATAATATATCGAATTTTTCTTAATTAAAAAAAACAAAGAAAAAAAAGAATTTTCTCCAATAACAACCATGCTTCAATAAAAATTATTCCTTTTAAATAAGTATTATTTCGTTGTTTAAACTAAGTAAAACACTATACATTTTTCCATTTTACAATTTATTTTGAATGATTTTTAATAACAAACAGTTTTTATTTTATTTTGAAACAATATTCAAATATACAATTTTTCTAAGTCATTTCGAATCTTACTGAATGTAGAAACAAAATGTTTAATAAATATACTGGTTTTTTTTTTACTTAATTCAATTAATAAAATGAAACTGATTGTTTTAGCAAATACCTTGTTTAAAATACAATTAAACAGAAGCTACTTTAAACAGCAAACAATACAAATGTCTTTCTTAAATTTACATTGACAATTAATGAAATTTATTTTAAATTGTTTTGTTAATTGTTTAATATATCAATTTTCTTCAAATTTAAAAAACGAAAATTTTTTCCCAGTAATCCAACATTTTTCAACAAAAATTATTGTTTTTTATGAAAGATACTATTTGGTTTTTCGTATATAATTTTTTAAAATTTAATAAACAATAAAAAAAAATTCCCGAAACCAACCCTGCCTGAACAAAAATTATTTCTTTTTATAACATATAAGTATTATTCCGTTTTTTAAGCAAAATTAAACGTTACAAATTTTCTATTTCCCAATTTAGTTTGAATCATAATTTTGAAATATATATTTAATTATTAAACATGTCTTGACCTCCTTTCATAAGTAGGACGATATCAGGAAACCCCAGAAAACAATATATAATAATTCGGCTAGTCGATATTTCTTCTTCATTTCCGTAAATACCGCATTTGCAAACAAAAGGAATGGCACGAGACATAAATTATGAAAATGCTTCCGCTCTAATTAATGAGGGGGCTAATTTTAGCTTCTCGGTTGGAGAGGGACCTAATTGAATCACCAGGAAAGAGGTCAGTACTTTCTCGCACCCAACAGACGGTGATCTTTTCGCAATTTTACCGATTAGATAAAAACAGGCTGATTAAGAGAAATATTTTAGAGAAAACAACACATGTTCTCAACAGCTCAGGCGATATGGAACTTACATCATAAGAAAACAAAAGATAAGGATTGAATATTAAAAGAATAACCTAAAAAAGTTATATTTTGAAATAAATTTGTGATTTTCTTAGGTGACGGAATTGGTGACATCTATCAATATTATGAAATATATAGTAAATTTAAAGATCCTTTTAATTTGATTAATTAAAAATTCTGCACTATTTTATAATTACAATAAATTTGTCTTCTAATTTTGTATCGATTTCACATATTAAAAGTTGAATTTGTAATATTTTTTATTCTTTAAATAACCAGATTTAGTTTATCTTTATAACAGAGAGATAGAATGAAACTCTAAATTTGTGGTTTACGTATGATTTCACAAAATATAGATATAATTGCATATGTTAGATATAGATACTAGCTTTTTATCTACCAAGACATAAAATCATATAATAAGATTCCTATTTTTGTTTAGTAAATTTTAATTATAATGTAATAAATAATAAATACATTATTTTAAAGCTACAGTAAATTTGCTTTGTAATATTGCAAATCTAATCTATTTCACATGTTAAAAATTTTATATGAAATATTATTTTTATTCTTTAAATATTTTGATTTATCTTATTTTTATTCTATACGGGGAGATGGAAAAAAATTCCAAATTTGTAGTTTACATGTGGTTTCAGAAACGGATAAATATAGAAATCCGCCTTTTATCCAAGACGTCTGACAAGACAAAGAATCATAGATCAAGATTACTATTTATGTTTAATAAATTATAATTATAATATAATAAATTAGATTTATCCATGAAATATTTTCAGATAAATGTGGATATAAGCTGCTAAAAACTATAATAAACATTCGAAAATTGTCAGCAAACTAAAAAAAAATAAGCTAATTTTTTCGGACAAAATAATTCATGAAATAATTAAAAACCCAGACAATTTCGAAATTATAAGAATATTTTGGAAATAATTTGAGTTTATTTGGAGGATTTAATAAATTTTTGAAAGTATTTTGCAAATAATTCAAGGGTTTCTAAGACTCATTTTGTAAAAAATTAAGAAATATCAACAAATTCAAGCGATCTTAAGAAATTTATAATCAATTCCTGGTTTACATTTTAGATAATTTTAATTTCACTAAAGATAAGAAAGAACAGTTACACTATAAGAGAAGAAAAATATAGGTAACGTGTAAATTTGTATTTAAAGGATGTTTCCCAAAATTTGTATTTTCTCTTTATTTATTTGTATTTTACCACACATGTTGCACTTAGAAGCAAATTTACATTTATTTAGACAAATTTAGAAACTTATATAAAGGTAAAATAATAATCTAATGTGAACAATGATATATACCATAGTCATCATTTGTCATTTAATCATATTAATAATATTGAAACTCTTAATGAAGTATTTCCTCCATAATCACTTTAATAAAATTAGAATACTGAAACGTTTCCATAAGAGTCATATAAAGGAAATGCAGAATCTTTTTATGGGATTCGTATATAGTCAAACATTTTTTAAATTACTCTTTTAAAATCTAAACGATTTTTATTCATTAATGGGAGATTATATAAAGGTCTTTAAAAATGTATCTTTTCTTTATATTTTCAAACCAATTTAGATGGTTATTATTCAACAGAAATTTTTTTCACTAATGGAATTATGAGATTTGATTTTTCATAAAAAACAATTTTGAGAATGATCTACAAATAAAGAATTTAGAAAAAAAAAATCTAAAAAAACTCATATCTTTAAAGAAATAATTTTTTACCCTTATTATAGAAAGCAAAGATAAGAAAAATAAAAAAAAAGGATAATAATAAGAAAGTAGAAGGCAACTTTGGCTCGGAAACCCATACTGCAAATAACGAGCTATTTCGAAAAAGTAGAATTTCGAAACTTTGTTGCTTGATTTTTTTTAATATATCAGCAAGAATTTCAAATATATTAATAGCATTAACGCTTAATATTAATTGAAAAACAGCAAAGGAAAATTAAAGTTGAGGAAACTAAATATCAAGAAACATTTCATTACAAAATAAAGAAAAAAAATTAATTTCAATCTAAAATAGTTTTAAAATGAAAAAAAAGTAATAAAAATATAAAATAAAAAAATTATTATTTTCTTTAACTTCATATAATTTAAATATAATTTAAGGGATAGCTTAGATTTAACTTTTAAAAATAACAAGAGATACTTTTATTTTTCCAAAACTATTTTAACCATTTTTTTCATATCTATTAAATACAGGGGAACTGATATTTAAAATTTGCATCAATATTATAATATTTAAATATCCTACATTCAAGACGACATTTGAAATTTATGGATGGAGTTTTTAAAATAAAACAACAACAAATTAACAAAATTTAGTCATTTCTTATTAAAGCGATACATTCAGACCGAAAATTAAAAAAAAGTCACCCAAAGAAATTTTGAATTTATAACAAAATTTTTAAAAGTACATATAGTCATAATTTAATAAGAATGGAATGTTTTATTAAAGTCTAACAAAAACTCTCCGAAACATTCTTATTTATTTCTTAACTGAAATTCAATTATTTCTGATTTAAATATCTGCAATATTGCATTATTCATTTCACTGGTTTATTTCATTCCTATAATGAAATCTCAATTAAAATGCATTTATTTTAACGAAGATTTCAAACTTGCTTAGTTTATTTATAGTACTTTATTCATCTATCATGAATAATTCAACACTCGAACACAATTGAATTTTAATTCTTATTATATTCCGCATGAAAGGAAATTTAAATTAATTTATCCATTGATCTACGCCTTATTCATTTTAATTACAGTTTAAAACCATGTGTATAAAAATGGATAATCACAAATTAAAATGTAATTTAGAAGGAAAAATATTGAATAATCTTTATCACATTAAAATATAAATCCATTACAAATGACCTGAATTATTTTTAAATAAAATTTTTAAAGCTAATGAGGACAAATAATAACAAATCATTTGCTTAAGATAATAACTGGATAATGGCTAAGGAAAATATTTTAATTAATGATTAAAATCGAAACTATTTTCAAGGCAGAATAATAACTCAAATGTAAACTAACTTGGAACTGTTATTTTTAGCGCCATTTAAAATTCAGTAAACCAGAATATAAATTCAATAAAACAGCAAACTCATCATAATTAACGCTTTAATAACTATGCTTAAACTTTCAGAATTAGGAAAGACGAGATAAAATTCGAATTAATACTTTCATAATTATCTAATGTAGCCTGAAATGGAATATTCATTGATATGAAAGATTGAATTCAAAAGAAAATATTATTATTAGAGTTCTATTCGTTATATGTTTGTCTTATATTTTGCTTAGGGTTCTAACAAATGCAAATTCTAAATTAATCATAAAAGTGCCGATTTGAATCCAGTAAAATTTCCATTTACTGAAACTTCATTTTTAAAGTATTCTATTTAATGAAATTTCTATGAACGTTTGAATGATATTTATGTTATTTACTTTTATTACCAAAGATAATTGCTATCTTACAAAATGTTTCTTATTTTTTTATGTTTAACGATGGTGAAACACGATGGTTTTTTAAAATTTCAAAAAACTCGTCTGCCATGAGAAATGGTGACATCTATCTGCAAAGCATGGCAGTTGTTGAAGAAGCCATGAACTTTCTAATATTTTCTACGTTGATTAAAATATTCTGATTACTGAATAAGCTATGGAGCATGGCGTATTGGACAGTGTTAGAAAATGTATCGAAAATATAACAATAAGCCATGAAAATGATAATTATTAGGTTATTATGAAGCCTCATAATAAGAAATGTTCACATTTTTTGATAAAATGCGATGAAAATTACAGTTTAAAGAAAATTTTACTGATAATGTGTTTCAGTATTCACAAAAATGTTCATTTTACCATGAAAAATGTGTTTTCTATATTGAAACTAAGGGACAGATTTTTTTATGTTATGTCTGTTAAATTCAATAAAGTGAGTTAGTAAGAAATGGCCTTTCATTTTTGCTTCTTTTTATAACCTAATCTATAAATTTATATTTAATGATTTTTATACAACAAAGATTTTAAACTGAAGGATTAAATATCATTAAATAACCACTCCAAGTTATTTATAGAAGCTGTACATGCAAATATTAGTAATATCTTTTTTAAAAATCTTTATAGAGTCTTTAAAATTCAGAATAAGAATTTGAATCGCAAATTTATAATTCTCTGCAATAATTGGGGAAAACGAAGAAGTTTCTGTAAGACAACGACATTTAAAAGGAACGACAACGACATTTTAAAAGGAAATACGACATTTCTGATTTCTCTTTAAAATGAAATTCTTGTTTTATATGTTTATTCTAGTATTATTTACTTCTAAAATATATTGAAATAAAGCATTCACTTATTCTGCTCCATGTGACGCTTTTAAAAATGAGTCATTGAATAGCTCCGGTGAATTACCACATTTTTATGTTGCTTCTGTCTTTGCATGGCATAATAAAACAAGTTTTTCTGTACAATTGCAACAAATTCGTTGAACTGACAGTAAAAGCAATTATATCATAATTCGGAATTATATGATGCTAGTTCTAAGTTGAGAATACTTTAAAATATGTTTTTAAGATATGCTATTATATGCTTTTTGAATAAGTTTGTGAGATACAAAGTGTTTACTCAAATTGTAGCCCAATAAATAAATCGAGACCAATTAATGATAGGCATATACTTCCAATTGGGAAAACGCCCTAAACAATATAAGGAATTATAATTTTTGTTGTCTGAGATATTAAAAAACATATGAAAAAAATTATAGTTTCTAATTATGTAAAGAATCCCTATCCTATTATTCACATCAAATAAGATATTTGTATCACACTAACTCTAAACAAAAAAATCTGGGAACTAATCGATATATGGATTATTGAATATTACCATTTTATCATTACAATGAAAAGTTATATATTATTTATATGCTATTTCGTTTGCTGTTTCATGGAGAATCTGCCAATCAACCAAGATTCACCGAAGAAAGGTTATTGATTGATATAAAATATTGTAATTCAATGCTTTATAACTCTTTCGAATCAAATTTTTATGTAGAAAATATCAGTACATCAAAATTACCTTATTAGGTGCAACTTATAATAAAACTAAAAATAAATACGACTGAACAAACATTAAGAGGTCGTAATTTCTTCAGCAGTTCATTTATTGACTGAAATAACATAAAATACAATTCCTTATCATGTCGTTAGTGAATCTTTTCAATTGACAGTATAATCTATTTCTAACGGTTTAAGAATAAGCAAGTGGGTCTCGATTATAGGATGCATCATAACTACCAAAAAAAAACTCCTAGATATAGAATAAAATCTAAGATAATAATATAATTTTGCTTTTAATGAAATAGTAAATAACATAATTCTATTTTATATAAAGATAAAAGAATTGAGAAATTGTATATTTAAAAGAATTGAGAAATTGTAGTCATGTCATTTAAGTCGCCTTATCATCAATTTCATTTCATACTGAAAACGGCCAATGAATTAAATTATTAAAATAGAACATTATAAATATCTAACTCTGTCCATGCGAGCGTAGCCGAAATACACTCATTATATTTCTAAACACTCTTATTACACAAAAAGAAATCATTCTCTTCATAAAACTTAAATAATTGTATTTTTTGCAGCATTCTCTTGCACTCCTTCAAGAAACATAAAAAGATAAATACTGCATAATATTTAATTTTGCTTATTATTAAAATGCAATATAAATTTCATTATACTGAACATTACGGAATTCAAATTATAAATCGTTGTATAATTGTGTCTTGAATTGTATTTATATTTCCAGCTTTTAAATTGTGATTTAAGCTTCCATAATGTTAAAATTTTTAAATTCAGATTGAACAGAATCAAGTTCTAAATGGAACTAATGAACGACGGCAGTTCAAATCCTTTTATTCTATATCTATTCAGATTAATTTCTGTTTTATTGTTATTGTTTAAAGAATATCAAGGTAATTTTTGAAATTATATTGCAAAGAATGAAAATTTTCCATTCTAATAAAAAAATCTAAATTATAAAGATTTAAATTAAAAAAAACTCGTATGATATTTGAAAATTGAATTAAATATCTATTCACTTATATAATTGCTAAAAATGCGCCAAATTATGTTTGGAACAAATTTTATCTGAAGAGTAGATTTATGAATATTCGAAAACAAAACGTTTATATGCCACTTCTGAAAGGTAGCTATATGTTCTAGATGAATTCATTAACGTAAGTCTTATGGAATTCTTTTATTTTTATAATAAGACAAATATAATGTAGATGACATTAAATTGAATAGTTTAAATAAAGTAAATATAACGCGATAAGGAAGCTATAAATAATACCGTATCTGAAAATTTAGTACATTTAAATGCGATTGGTTTACTATTAAAAAAGCAGTTAATTTAATGACAAAATTTCCCTTACCAAGACTTTCCCGCCTAATCTACAATAAAGGCCTTATCCGCCTACCTTCGCATAAAATTTTGAGCTTTAGGCCGCGAATACCTTCCATGGACCTTCTGCGCAATATTTGTTAAATGTAGATCGTTGGCAAGAAGCTAGCATTGTTATTGCATATATTTTCAAAACTCTTTTGCAGGCATATTAACATTAAATTAGACTCAAAACTACAGCTGTAGTCGCAAGATAGCATACCGAATTTCGTTGATTTAAGTCTTTGCGTTCAAAGGCTTGCGTTTAATGGATTTGGTTTAAAATTTGATAAGTAGCTGCATCTTAGGTGCTATGCCTGAATATCAAATTTCTTGTGTACCTAGCTATCTGTGTTTTGAAGTTATCGAGTTCACGTGTACATTATCAGACAGACAGACTTCCTCTCTATAGATTTTTTTCAAAATGTGATAAAATTCCACAAATTTGGTTGTTATTTTATATATTAAATTTCAGCCGTCAAGTTCAAATCGTTTTTCAATTATCGGCATACTATCAAACAGACATGTTATCAGATCAGAAAGGCATAGTATCAAAAATGTGTTTTACGGACCCAGGGATATATGAATCTCGGAAATTCGTTTAAATCACCAAATTTATTTATGATTACAATATGTTTTTTATACTTCATTTACGAAGAAAGTAAAAAGACTCACGCGTCTTCTCTTCCGATAAAAAGCAAAAACACATAAATTTACAGAAGCTGCAAATTTCATCTTTCTTCAAATAACACGATGAATTTGCAAAAGCCGCAATTCAACTCGAGCACACATTTAATTTACAGAAGCGGCAAATTTCATCTATCTTCAAATAATACGATGAATTTGCAAAAGCCGCAATTCAACTCGAACACACATAACCGCACTAAACGATGCCGTGCCTCCCAGCAGATTAACACATAATCATCACCATCATTAACAACTCGTGTAATATTTATTTACACATCCGTAATTCTTTCAACAAATAGGCGTTGCTGCCGTCCCAAGGGTGTGTTTGAGAGTAGCAGTACACAACAAAAGGGAAACGCCAGTAACTAAAAAGGAAAAAAAAGAGACGCCTCCATTAACCGGTGCTGTTGACAGAGCCTGGGAAGTGTATTGATGAAACATGTCCTAATCCTTCCCAAGGGTCTGGAATAAAATGTTTCTACCCGCTGTTCTTGCACTCGAAACGACGCGGGAAAGCATTCAAATTTCTTGTTCTGTTGCTCGTTATGCAAATACTTGTTCGCTCGTCTTACTAGAGGAAGTGCTGAAAGGACTGAAGAGTATGACCCTAAAGGAGCCAGACAGCTTTGTAGAAAAAAAGAATCGAGTTACCATAAATTTTGTTGCAAGTAGAGTGTATTTTGAACATACTGTAAGTTTGTATGGGATGATCGAATTTTTATTCTTTCTAGTAAAAAAACTTAAAAAGTATATAAATACATTATATTTCGTTATATTTTGAGTGATCTGCCGAAGATTCAAAGGAAATTCTTTAATATGATGCAATAAGTGAAATATATCATGTAAAGACACTGAATATTTTTTTTTAATTTAAGAATTGTTAGTATACTCTGTTGTCATATCATAACCATATTAAGTATCATTAGTATTTGTATTTTGGACGTAAATTAAATTTATATAGAAATATAGAATATTTTAATCTTATCCATTTTAGAAAAACAACATTTTGTTGTAGATTGTAGAAGATTCAAAGAATATTCTTTATTTTTTATTTTTCATTTGTTGAAGACTCGAAGTATATTCTTTAATTTTATTTTTCACCTGTAGAAGATTCAAAGGATATTCTTTAATTTTGTTCTTTATTTGTAGAAGATTCAAAAAATATTCTTGAATTTTATTTTTCATTTGTAGAAGATTCAAAGAATATTCTTGAACTTTATTTTTCATTTGTAGAAGATTCAAAGAATATTCTTGAATTTTACTTTTTGTTTGTAGAAGATTCAAAGGGTATTCTTTAATTTTATTTTTCATTGAAATATATCGTGCAGACTCAAACCAGTCATTTTTAAAACCTAACGACAACTTTCGGTGACCAACTGTTTTCCCCATCATATTAACTCTTTGTGGCACAGAACATAAAACTACTGAATTTCAGGAAAAAAATTTATTAAATTCAATCAAATACACAATAAGGAAATAAAAATGAAAATTTATTAATTTTTTTCGTACATTTGCCTTCAATTTAGGGGGATGCTTCATATAAAGCCACTGCGGCAAATCTGTTGTTGTTGTTTCTTATGGTTCTTGCCACTGACAAGCCCACTGCTACGAAGACAGCGATTTAAGCCGGAGGGGGAGAATCTCTTGTTTTTATAGTAGCGCGAACTAGGGCCAAGAGTACGACTTTTCTACTCTCGCATCACTCATTCGCTTGTACAACCCCTTTTTACAGGAGGGCACATTCACACATCTCACGGTAGAACAACGGAAGAACAACCATGTCCAAATTGGGACTCGAGCAAGGGACGTCCAGCTCACGAGGATTTATATAAACATATAGGAGGATTTATATAAACAGTATTTTTATTGGTTAGTTGAGCTTATAAAGTGTGGTAATGGTTCATTGTAAAGACTAGGATTGTCAAAGGTTTGCTTAGCGATTTCTACAAAAATAAAGAGCGTTGAGAAGGCGACTGTTTATACATAACTTTCGCATGTTTATACATAACTAATAAAAATTGGTTACATCGGTACAGGGTAAACTCTGCCAAAGAAAAAATATTTTTGAAATTTTTCTCGAAAACTGTAAATAATGAAGGGGGAGCGCCCTCATACCTAGCGTTTTGGAGATTTCCTATGATGCACAAAATCTTGAACTGGGTGCAGTGACTGAAGGAAAAAGACTTTGTATGATACAAATTTTTAACCAAAAAAATTAAAATCTTAATGCATCAAAAATCAATCCTAAATTAATGAAAATAATGAAATGCGTTTTTCGTTCGAGATCGACTAATGGACAACTTGCTGATGGATTTTATTGAAAATTGTCTACGAATCTGAACATTAGATGGCAAAACTCTTTACTCATTTTTATTCATTAAGCTCTGTACGTTTTATAGCTATCGTGTACTCGAGCAGTCAGACAGACAAGCCTGTCGAATTACCCGAGATTGATCAATCTTCTTGAGAAAGAATCTCATTCAAAATTTAATAAACATTTATTAATTTGATTTAAACACAGCACATCAAATGTCATCTATGTAGCTGACTTAGCGTGTTCGCATACATACAGACATAATTCGAAAAATGTAATTTTAAGACTCATGTAGGTTTGAAATGAGGAGATTGGTCAAATTTTATCAAATCTATTCGACTTCGAATTCTTTGACGATTACCCTATTTTCTCCTTGTAACTTAGATATGAAAAAATTAAAATGAGATTTATTTTCAGATTGTTTTTAATTCTTTATTTAATAAATAGAATTAAAATTTAGTCTTATATACATTTTTTATACTATTTTATATTCCACAAAAACAAGGTAATGCGATTAATTGAAAGCATCTTAATCACAACAGATATTTCCTTGAATTTAAAAAAAAAACCATCATTGCAGAAATATTTATAAAAATATCATTTTTGTCATTTTTTTTCAGCAATAAGCACGAAAAATATATGCCTATTATATTATTTAGTTTTAAAACATCATTTCACAACTGTTTTAATTTTTTTAAAAAGCAATATTAACTTAAAGCATCCATGTAAACTAAACTAATGAGTACAAATGATCTTCAACTTGGATTAAAAATACGACATTTCTTTCTTATTGCGCCATTCGCTGGTATACAACCAAAGAGTGAAAATCTTGAAAGGATTAATTAACAATTCCTGAAAGGAGTAAAGAAATTTTCACTGCTAACGAGTATAAAAAGAAGCGAAATTCATTCATTTGAACAAGCTATGTCTCCAATTGCTTTAACGAACTATTCAAAACTTCTACAAGCAGAGTTTTTTTATTCCTTCAAATGTGATGTAAAACTGTTACTTTTTTAACGAGTCCCTTCATGCCTGACTTAGCGGCACTTAATGAAGCATAAGCTTACTCATTAACCAGCTTATGCGATGAAAAACTCAGAGACGAGGCTTGAATTTTTTTCCCCTCATCTTTTAATCCTGAGATTTCTTTCTTTAGCTCTTCAAGGACATAGGGGTAGTGATTCAGACGTCGTATCGTTGGTAAATTTGTAACTGCTTATCTCGTGTTGTAAAAAAGGAAGAATTAGGGGAACGACGGGCTCTTTCCTAATTTTATTTTCTCATATAAGGAGCATAACAAAGTGTTTCAAATCTTCTGAACCATTGAGAATGATCACCCCAAAATTGTCTTAAATGCTTTTCAATAAAGATAATATCCTTCTTTCCCACACTCGACCCTTGCATTAAATTGTGAATTTCATACGAAGAAGCCGTGAATGCTACGAGTGCTCGAAGTTTTGTTTTAAGAATTAAGTGCTTTAAGTTTTGTTTTAAGAAGTTTTGTAAGAAGAATTAAGAATTAAGAATTTGTTTTAAGACATGAAAGTTTAGTGTTTCGTAATGTAGTAAAAAAATCGTGTATTAATTGAGTATTGGTGTGTATTGGTGAATAATAGATATCGTGTATTGGTGAATTGGTGAATAATAGAATCGTGTATTGGTGAATTGGTGAATAATAGAATCATGTATTGGTGAATTGGTGAATAATAGAATCGTGTATTGGTGAATTGGTGAATAATAGAATCGTGTATTGGTGAATTGGTAAATAATAGAATCGTGTATTGGTGAATAATAGATATGGATTATAGATCTTTGGTGTGAATCCGTTTGCGAAGTTTGGCGATTTTTTTTTTCTTAGCAGTTTTTTGCTGTTATGCAGGCCACAAAAAAATAGACAAAAAAAATCGAATATGTACTTGTCTAGTTCTTTCTGATTTTTAATTATTGTTTTCAGTTATACTAAGACAATAGGAAGGCAAATTTCCTTTCAATGGATTTCGTTCAAATTATATGAAAAAATCTGCAATTTTGGGCAGAAATATTAGAAAATATAAGAGAAAACCGTGGTATTCTAATAGTACACTTTTACAATAGTTTCTCGATTAAGTAAAATGTTTAATTTTTTTAATAGCTTTTAATACTTCTTCTTTAAATGGTGACAAATACTAAATCGACAATAAAGGCTTAGCAAATAGAAAAAATCGAGCATGTACATATCAAGTTCCTTCTGATTTGTAGTTATTGTGATCACTTATACTCGGACAGCCGGGCAGGCAGAATTCCTCTGAATTGATTTTGCCCAAATTACATAAAAAATCTGCAGTTTTGGACAAAAATATTAAAAAGCATGGGAAGAAATTGCGAGGAGACCATTTCTTCAAGTACATTCGTTTTTGCAAATAACTGACTTTCAGTTATGAAATTTTGTAAGTAGTTAAATATAATAAAACTTCAAGTAAATGAGCAGGCGAGGAGTTTCCTTTAAATTATATATTTATTCTTTTCTACATGATTTAACAAAATATTTAATTTTTAATAGTTTTTAACGCTTCTTCTTTAAATTATGAAAAATTCTATAGCGACAATAAAGGCTTAGAAAGGCAAGGAAGAAATCGATTAGAAGGACACAATATAAAAGCGTTAAAAGCTTATATACAATCAAAAAGGGATTTATCCGAGAAATAGCTGAGCAAGCATTTATTTCACATGTATGATTTCACGTGATGTTGTAGCTTAACGTTGACCATTTCACTTGATGTTGTAGCTTAACGTTGACCAAGTAATGTTGCAGGAATTTGAACAAGACGAAAAAGGAAAGATTAGAATCGCAAGCAAATCTGAAGTTCAAGTACATTTTAAAGTTTGAATTTAAATGCTTAAAAACTAATCAAATTCAAGAGTGCCGATAAAGTGAATTAATTACACATAAATTAGAATACAAATATGTCATTTTTTAAATTTATTGTTTAATATTCAAACTCAAAAAGATAATATTCCCGGCACTCTAATGTTTATTTGTTTTTCACTCTTAATATTCCATTTTTATCATATCTGATCAGATTTCATATGAAACTGGACAATATTAGTAATCGTATTTATAAATCATATTTTGAAAAATTTCATATTCAAGCATATTAATTTTTCGACATAAATTTATGTAAAGGATTTTTAATTTACAAATTGCTGGAATCAAATGATAAAACTACATAACTTTCTTAAAGATTATAATTATTAAGACATTGGGAAATGGCTCTGCTTTGCATTACAGTTATGAATTATTAAATGCCAATGGCAAACTATTTTAGCATTTTTATGAAAATTACTATCTCCCAATGATTTCAGAAACGAAGTAAAAATATTAGTTAACAATTTGAAATATAATGTGCTTTCAGCGGTGAAATAATTCCAATTAAATATTATTATTATAAGGAGAGAGTAATGTTCTAAAATCTAAAACTGATAAAAGGCTTAGGGTAAGTTCTCACTAATTTTTTTTAATAGAAACGAAAACGGCTTCATTTTCTTACTTCTGACCATAACGAAGAGGCTTGATTGTTTAATTAATCCTTCCAAATTAATCAAATGATTAAACAAATCAAATTAATTTTTAACAAGCAAAATGAATTTCTTTTCTTAAATCATCCCAATCACAAAAATATTTTAATATTCTATTAATTGAAAAAGAAAGGCTCCTTAGAGGAGCTGTGGAGGTTAAGTCATGTTTATATGTCATAAAGCTTCTAGATACTTTAAACAGGAATCATTATATTATTTTAGAAATAGTTTAGGCATTGAAACATCAAATTTGGCTTTTTAAAAATGCATTATTAAAACTGGAAATCAAATTCATTATTTTGATCCTACTGCCTGGATCTAAAGATCAATGAATAATCAAAATGCTCGCTCTTATACCACTTTTTCGAGAATAGAAGATGAGACTCAAAAAGGCAGACAATATCACAAAGCAAAATAGTAAAATGGATTCCTAAACATTGCAATGAATAGAAAGACTGAATGGAAAGAAGAAACAATTTCAAGCTAATGTTCGGACATGCATCATCGCTCCCCAGATAATTACTTCTTTTAGGTTTTGTGGATCAGATGGGTCTGGAAGAGGTTAAGGTTACATAAATGGGAACATTTTGGATGAAAGAATTTGGGATTGCGATAGAATTTCTTGCTATCAAAATATTACTAATGGATATGAAATGCATATGCTTTATGGAATCTATTTCATAGTTTACATACACAATCAACTATTTAATTTGCTTCAAATAAAAATAATTTGATGCAGAATTTTTTTATACTTGGTTTAAATTCTTTTTAAAAAATGCCGATTTGTTAAGAAATTTTGAAATTGATTTCTCTAAAATAAGAATAAAGTAATATGATTGCATTTAAAATTGGACAATTTTTTTTAAAAAAATTAAATTATTTTTCCATATAAAAAGCAAATAACCAACTTTAACAGAAATTCTCTTTTTCAACTTCATGGACTATAGAAATAAAATGATTAAATAAAATAATCTGGTACACATAATTTTAAATATTTATTTACCAAAAAATTACCAAAACAAAGATAATAAATAAATAAGTGTAATAATATATTTTTTCGTTTAAATTGGTTCTATAGATTTTAATAAAACTGCTACATGAGCAAAATAATAACGACAGTCATATTTATCCGTATCTCAAACACATTTGAAATCTCGAATTACATCTAGTTTAATGATTATTATAAAAAGAACTGGAAACTAATTAATTTGTAGATTTTAATTTTTGTCTAAAATGAATCTCATGACCTCATCATCTAAAATGAACATACCATGATTTTTTCAAAAAAGAAAAAAAAACTAACAAATAATAAATAATAGTAATGAAAAACATAAATCAGTATTTTTTTATATATTTCAGAAAATATAATCTTTTCGTAAATGAAGGATACTTAAGGCATGTATTTATAACTATTCTACAGAAAAAAAATTGAAAAATATTGTCATATTATATCTTTGTCAATTGCAACCTAATATTTTATGAAAAATCTTCAATATTTTAGAAATTTTTTCATGTACCTTATTTCTAGTCGCACAAAATATTTCTTCAAATATTGATAAATATCTAGCACGAAACAGTGCACGTTTTCTTTATAGTATCTCCCATTTAAAGTCGAAATCAATATTTGGTTTATAAAACAATTAAGGTACAGCTTAGAACGAATTAATACTCAAAAACATGAGAGTAAGTGTGGGTAGTCTTTAACGACGAGAAACGAGAATGAACGAGACCAATTTATTAGTTTATATTGATATATTTAAAAATTATCGAGAATTCTGTCATAAAACAAAAGGTTTATTATTTATTGGGCAATGTTTATTGCATTTCTTTCAAAGTAATTTCCTCCGACGGCAACGTACGTCTATCAATGCGTCTCTATTCAACAAAACATGCCTGGAAGCCATTTCCCGCTTTCCTTCAGAGCTCATTGAGAGATTCATTTTATTTCATATATAGATTCATGATATTTAGCGGCTTGATAACTACAAAGATACAGTTTCAATGATAAAATAAGGAAAAAATCGCGCGGTGGCATATCTGGTAAATATTGAGATTGTGGATCCATATTTGTTTGAATCTATGAATAATAATGGAACTTTAAGGAAACTCAGTGTAGTAGTAAAAGGCAAGTGAGTAATCAAGTAATCATTACTAAGTCAAGCAATTTCCGACAAAGGAATTTATTCAATGCCTATGATTTTTAAACAATAATCAGTAAATGCCATTTCTTTAATCTGATCGATACATTGATAATTAGACGAAACGTGAACCATATATAACAGATATTCCACCATCTTTAAGCAATTTATGCTAATCAAATACTCTTTCTTTTGATAAACTTCGGTATAAGGAATTTTAAAATTATTTTAAATATTTTTGTGTTAGAAATATATCGTAATTAACTTTACTTTACTTGCTTAATAAATATATGCTTTGATCAAATACATTCTTTATTTGACAAAATTGGAATTTTGTCTAATTAAATGCAAATTATTTTCAGACGATAATATAAAATTAAATACCGAGTATTAATAATCGTTTATTTTTTTAAAAAAATTACAAACGATTTCCATTATGTATGTATTTTAAATGAAGCCCATATGTATGTTTACACCATACTAATAATTATTTACTAAGAAATATATATATATATATATATATATATATATATATATATATATATATATAGTCGAAATATAAGTTTTCTACAGAACGGCTGAGTATTTTTATAAGTATCAGCTCATTCCTAATAAAACGCTACCAAATTATTTAACTCTCATTATTAAGTTATTACACGATAAAATCCACATTTCCGTTCACAAACTCCCACACAATGGGTAAATCAATACCCCAATTACAGAAAACCTCATAAAAAACCCAGGACCAAAATAGTACACACGAACACATGATAGAATAAAAGACTAAGGCTGCGTGGGTAGTTATTATTGACAAGCAGATATCCAATAAACGGTAATAGAATTAAATATCAAATCAATACAATCGGAACAAATGACAAAAATAAGCCTTATCAAAACTACCTCATATATATATATAAGCCTCATTATCTTTAAAGGGCTTAAATATCCATATTACTTAGAAATTGGATTTGAATTATCGGATTTATATTTTAAATTAGAAGAATTAATAGAAATAATATTTTTAGTCCGAAATATAAAAGCAACATAGTAATTCTTTGTAATTGAATGCAAAGTCGAAAACCAAGAAACGTGAAATTAATTATAAATTCGGTTATTAAGTTCAATAATTAAAATCTTCATATAATTCTAAATATTGAATAAAAAAGAAATAATAATTATCAGAGATAATTAATCTCCTCAATTTTTTCTCATTAAATAGATTTAAATTAGCAATTAATTAATTAAGTATTTATAATTAGAATTTTGTAATTAATAATAATAATCAATAATTAAGAAATAAGAAATGTTCCCATTTAATGAATGCTACAAATTAGAAAGTAATATTAATGACAGAAATTAATATTATTCACACAATTAAAACAATTGATAGAAATTTTGTAGAAATAAACAAAAATGAGTTTTAGAAATTCTGAACTAATATTTTCGTTTTTTAATAATATATGAATTAATTTTATTAGAGTTATTTTTAATAAATTAATAAAGCATAATGTCCAATCTAATCGTAGTTCAGTTGCTAATTCCTAAACTATTGGAAAGAAATATATATTTTTAATTCGAAAAATTGTTTGAATCAGTATTTCTTCATATTTGAATTTATTTTATATATTATATGGAATTTGAAGTATAAGATTCTAAAAAGGCGAAATTTTTGTGCATCAAAGAAAACCTTAACCGAAGCGAAAAACGAAAATCAAAATTTTTATTATTTGTTTTAAGATTTTCGGACAAAGGAATAAAGTAAAATGATATTTAATCTTCTCAGACGTTAAAATCATTAGCTTTCAACATGCTTCACTAAAAGCCGAAAACCGAAAGCCATTATTCTTCTTTTTTTTTTTAAAGAAGAAACATGTTTGCTACTTCTAATGCTTAGGGAGAAACAGTTAACAACTGCAAACACAGCAGAAAAGCCCTTCTGCTGGTATAAATTATTAAAGAATGGCTTTCGGTTGCCGGTGGTATATAAAATTGGATTGCTTTACCAGAAGAGGAAAGTTTGAAAACTATTTTAAGCTCCTTTCCGGCTAAAACCGTTTGTTTCAGCTTTCAATGGCTTTCATTTCGAGCCTTTAGACGAGTCTTGAGAATCCTTCGAACAAATAGAATTTCGACCACGATACATATCTGAACTCAAATGGCGAAGTGTTTTAAGGTATTTTTAACAAAAAAAATTGAAATTTTCACTTTTTAATGCTAAGAAGTTGGCAAATTGTCATAAAAAGCAATGGTCACGCGTTTGCTCTTGTGAAACAAATTAGTGATTTTTTTGGTTAAGTTGGTACTCTTAAAATCACTAATAAGTAAATATTAAAAAATTGCATAGATTATTTTTCCATTTGAAATCATATACAAAATACATTGCAAACATTGATATTAAGCAAAGAGACAAATAAATTTAATTATAATCAATTAGTTGTGTAGCAATAAATGTTCTAAAAATCACCTTGAATATTAATAATTTTTATATTAAATTTTTGACTATGTAGTTACTTTTGTTTGCGCGCAAATATAAAAAATAAAGTGGTAATCAATGGCATACAGCCTCGAGATTCGATGACAGAGGGTTCGAGTCCCGATTCCATAAAAGACGCTCGTGTTATTAAAGTGGTAATCAATAGTAAAGTTACAACATCTGGATTCAATGACTGAGGGTTTGAGTCCTTATTGCATCAAAAACATTCATGTGCTTGTGAATTGTTTGTGAGAATTTGTTAAATGCTTTCTGGTTGGTGTAGTGTGAAAATTTGGTAATACACGATGACGATCGCCATTGAAGAACAGCTTGTTCACACAAATTATTGACATTTTAAAAGATTAATCCGGAACATTTGATTCACAGCCATTATTCGTCTGGCAACGGTTAAGTTTATTTTAGCGTTTGTTAAATTTTCTATGTAATACTTTTTTTTATTACATCTTATTTCCTCCAACTTTAATGGAATGCTACTCCTCTCCAAAATATTTCTGATAAAATCTTGCACCGTGAATTCACTAATTGCAATTAACATATTAATTGCAATTAGTGAAGCATTAAATTAAATGCAGCTGAATAAACATTAAATGGAGCAGTCGGAATAGTGATTTTTTAAATTCCACTGTTGCCATTCATTAATAAGTAATAACAGTGATTTCTGTGCCATGTACGTTAGTATATTTTATATATAAGTTATCCTTATAAAAAGATGTCTCGTTCAAGTAAGCTGCTACATTTTTTAATGGAAATAATTCACTGCAAATAATTTAAACCGTCATATTAAGTAAATTACTTTTACCATAAGAATAAAAGCATTAAAGCATTCCAAATGCATTACTAAATTTATTTTTTTTTATCAAAATGAATATACAATAAAACAATTTATTTCCCATCTTTTATTTTCTTTTCTTTATTAATTATACTATAATTTTTGGAGACAACGCACTGATGATGTTCTCTGATATACGTAAAAGTATTCTCTTCCTTGTTGCCTTTAGGAGATATATTAATAATTTAATAAAAATTATACATTTATTGCATGAAAGATTGTCATGATAGTGAATTTTTGTCATCTTTAATCAGTGGTGGGTTACCATCTCAAAGTCTTCGTACAAGTCCGTACCGTCAATACATACAAAATCATCTGGTGCACCATGGCACAATGTCAAAAACACGTTTATTTCTTATATTATTATTATACCAAAAAAATTCATTCCAAATGTTAATTATACGCCATTTTTCTCTAATATAGCTACTGCATAAAGGCGCTCATTAGATACTGGCACGACGGCGACTGTTATGCTTGGCAGGGATCTCTCTTCTTAATATATATATCACATTAAAATAGATTTATAATATTGGAATAAAAGTAAAAATATCTCATAGAAATGAAATACTGTCAATGTTCAAAACATCAAATCCTTTTATAACTTTATGAAGAGGAAAATTACCAGTTCGCCCGCTTGGAGGGCAAATTAAATCAGTTTGTTCATCTTGAGCTGTAAATTATATTATCGATTAAAATTTAGAGAAGCATTTACTAAAGAAAAACAAGTGCACCATTTATAATGATGATTTAAAAGAGAAACAGTATCACTGTATGATCAAGTAATACCACATTCAATGTTCATTGATTCAATCATTCATTAATTCATCAAGTCCATTGATACAAGTAACAAATCAACTCTTGTTGCCTTTTAGAAATGAATGATTAATGTAATGAAGATTAATAGACTTACGAAGGATAAAGTTCTACCTTGATAATGCAACTTTGACATCGTTAATCACCGGGTGTAATCAACACAATGCTGTATTTCATATTAGATTTAACTCGTTTGCTCGTAACTTACCGGTGATTAACGAGGCTAACACTTCCTAACATGTATCTTATTAGAATACGTTCTTTACATTACGTCTCGCGAAAACGAGATATTGCTATTGTTTGGTTCTTTATGAAAAAAAGGTGGAAAAAAAAAGAGAATTTTTGATCGCTTACAGGAAAAGATAATGCAATTTGTTCTTCATTAACTATCATATGTAATTTATAGAAATATTTTCATTCTAAGAGAAAATAATTGCAACAAAAAGAATGCAAACTAATAATTTGAAAATATAAAAAACTAAAACTATCTCAATTTGAGCCTGTAATATTTTTTTAAAAAATGATGTTTAAAAATATAGAATTATATTTTAAGGATCAACTTAAATTTAATTTTTATAATAGATATGTTTTAAATAATTAGTCCAATGCACCATGCAATTAAAATAAATGTTCATTGCTAAGTAATAAAAATTAATTTTGATAATAAAAAATACTCTTCTCAATAATTGAAATACACTGCAATCAGATGAAAAAAATAATGACAAAATAAACAGGAACGGGAAAAAAACGATGTTAAATATCAAAAGTGCAATTTCTTTACTCATTTTTTGAGCACGAATAATTCTTCGTAGATTTAGTATATCTTCATACTTTGTTACGAGAATTTAAATATGGCGTAAATAAGTTTATTCATAATTCATTATTTAAATTAGTTTAATTAGTTCAGGCTTTAAATAAGATAATTTTAAAAAGTTTCCTAATTAAAAGTCATCGAAAGATATTATTTCCTACTTTAAACTGAATTATTTATTAATATTTGTAAGAATCATAAAAACTAAATATGAAAACACATGAAAACATTATATATCAAACCACATATAATGAATAAATTCAACAGCAATGCGTTTTATATTTTAATAAGAGCACTTGAACGTATTAATATTAATTAATATATGGACTTAAAATACAAAAATCAGTAAAAATTTAATAAATTTTTACTCACCGTTATCTGAAGAATCCGATATGGGCCTTCGTAAAATCTCAGAGTAAGAGCGGTTGACGTTCATATCAGTTGTCATATTCTTTCTTATATTTTCTTATTCAACAGCAGATACACTGTATAAAATCTCCCATAAATAATGAAACAACAATAGCATGTCTATGAAAAAACAATTGGGGAAAATCAAAATAAAAAGTTCCTAGAGCTGTCTTAACTATTTGAAAGGACCAAAAACTCTTCTTGGCAGGCGGCATTAAATTAATTTATACATTTTCTTTATATTTCCGATGCGAAAGCGCTAGACACCGCCGAAGCGTTCGCGTGGAATATCGAGCAGTGGACATGGAAAGCGTTGTCTGGAGCTTTACGACCGGCAGGTTGCCAAGCGATCGTTTGGCGCACGCCAAGGAGCGCCAGATATGGGGATCAAAAGTTTGAGGAAGAATAGTTTCTGAAACTTTTTAAAGGTCAAAATGAATTTTGATGAATCAATCGAGCGATATTTCGAAAATATGCATAGGTAGAGGGAAACTTGGCTATTTCGAACGATTTTGTACAAATTCATTAATAATTCGAATATTTTTCTTTTAATCTGGCTTTTTTTAAGATTTTAGTTACTCCAGTTTGGCATTGAATTTCAATCAATATAATGGTAAAAAAATCGTCTGCGTCTTTCGATTTTATTTTAGTCAATTCGAAATCAAAGTTAAAAATGATAAATTGGTTTTCTCTATTTCTAGATTATTTTAGTAATAATGTCACAATTTTGTTTCCTCCATTGATTATGAATGAATTTTTCAGGGCTCTAAATTCACTAGAAAATTTGAATTTGTAAAATTTATTTGTAGAGTACGATAAGAAATTCTTATTTTTTTATAAAATACACTGAATACATTAGAAATGACTTGCATTGTATATTTTAAAATTTTCAATCATTGAATTTAAAGTAATGTTTATATTTTGTTTAAAGAAATTACTTGTATTTATTCAAATTTATACTATCTAATTTTTTTAGCAAATTTAATCATATTTATTTAAAATATATTGTTAATTGTCTATTTCTTAATTATGTATTAGCTATTAAATCAATTTAAATGTCATCTAAAGTGTCATCTTTCAAATTTTGTCGCAATCTCTTGTACTCAGTTTTAACTCATTTACAATTCGAATTTTGGATACAATTTTGAACGAATGCTTTTATTGATCTCATCAATTTCGAATTATCCAAGTTTCATCATACAAGGACGAATATGTAACTAACATTCCACAATTAGTTGTGTGAAGTGACATGAAAAGCGTTAAAACTTTTAATATAAAAATAGAGTAACCAATTAAAAAAGCGGCTTTCTCAATTTAGTGTTCTTTTTAGACTTTATTATTGTATGGCAACCAGCTGGATCTCTGGGGATACTGAATGTGCACCATTTGAATTAATAATTCATAAGTTTATTCATATTTTTTAACAAACTTATTTTTAAAAAATAACATTTGATAAACATTAAAAGCGTATTATTTTATAGATTTCCTGCGTATTAAGAATATTCTTAATGGATAAATATCGTAGGAATTCAGTTTCTTGATATATCTAGTACTAGCCGCCTTTGGCGACCAGCTGGTTCGCCAATCTTAATGCTCGTTAAAATTTCAATAATTCAATATTTTATGTAATTCCTACTTTAATAGCTTCTTCATCAAATATTTTAAAGCTTCAAATTTTGATGGTCATGTAATTCACTCATAATAATATAAAGTCCTTCAGCCATAACATAATATGTATCTCTCTAATTTTCTGTTAGTTCCGGTAGAATTTATGCTTAAAATTAAAATGGAAATGACTAAACTGCAATTAATATAATATTTTTTACTGAAACAAAGCATTTTTTTAATAATATGATTACTGATAATAGAGTCACTGAGCGTTTAAACTTTATGGGCACTAAAGAATATCTTTCTTAAGTTATGTAATATCTCAAGAATTTGTCAACAAAATTTTCTCAGATTCATCATGAACAGATCGATTCATTAAAAATGTTTAATTTTAAATGCATCAAACTTTAAGAAAATAAAATGAATCGTTTAAAATAATCGGTCGAAAACAGGTTTAAAAAACTACTTTAAAAACGATGTACTTAAAACTATAAGCATATACAAAAAATATATAACTAACATAAATACAATTTACTTACAAAAGCATGCAACTAACCTAAAAATAATTTAAATCAACCGTTGATAACGGTTGTCATGGCAACATTCAGAATGCGCATGCGTGAATTTTCTTCGCCAGCTCCGGTAACGCAAATGCGTGAATTTTTCTACGCCAGTTGGGGTAACGCTATGCAGATTATACATTTTTAATTTCCTTTATTCTTTGTTATTTTAATTCAAAAGTACTTCAGAATGAATCTGAAACATGGATTAATTAACAATGTTTAATTTTAAATGCATAAAACATTAAGAAAATAAACAGAATCGTTTGAAATAATCCGCCGAAAAATGTTAACCCTAGCCTCATTTCTGTTGGGAGAAAAAATTTGAAGTTGGCGGTGGGGAAAATAGAAGATTTTTTTGGCGGAAAAGTTGGCGGTGGGGAAAATGGAAGATTTTTTTGGCGGGAAAGTTAGTTTTTAATTAATAATTAAAATTCTAATTAAAATTTCAAAAAAAGGGACCCCAGGTGCACATTCCCGACCTCTAAGGTATACATGTACCAAATTTGATAGCTGTATGTCAAATAACCTGGCCTGTAGAGCGCCAACACACACACACACACACACACATTGAGCTTTATTATATCTAGTATAACTGTTCGGACCATATAAATTGCCCATTTTCTTTCGTGGTACTGTAACTTCACTTTCTTATATCTCATGGAATTATGCATATAATAATCATAATCTTTTTCTTAGGCTTATTATAATGAAAGAAAAGGGTGCCTTTAAATATTTGATGAAGCAATGAAAATGTCACGAATTGGAATTTCAAAAGCCAACTTATTGTTATAAATTAAGCAAAAAATATTTTTGAAAATTTATCAAAATGTAGAGAAAAATTAATTGATAGCTAAATTAGTAAAATTCAAAAAACATTTTCTTCAATTTTAAAATATTGCATACAAAATCTTTGTTCAATGATTTTTTTTAAATTATTGAAGGGAAAATATCACAAATATTATGTTTGATTTCTTGTTTACTAATTTTTTTAAAAAAATATTCATTCCGAGTTTATATTCCGATTCTTTAATGTACATTTTTATCAAATTTAATTTTTGGTACTTCTGATAAAAATTCTGTACCTTTAAATGAAGTCTGCTATGTAGAGTGCCAACAGACAAATAGACACCCATTCTGTTTTATTAATAGTACAGATTATGAATCCTTAAGATGTAATACAATGGTTTTTGAATTTTATGCATCGATAATTAACACTCTATATGATATTAGAATCGAAACATGTTTAGAATTATGCATGATAACTTATAGAAGAGATCTTGTTTAATTTGATTAGATAAACGTTCTATTTTGAAAGTATAAGGGTAGTATATTGGTAAGTAATTCGTGATTTTGAATTATGATCAGAGGACGAGGGATGACTTAAACTGTAACAACTCTATCAATAGCAGTCGTAGAAAGATTGATTCCCCGCTGTTGTTTAAACTTGCACTAGACTCGTATACATGCAGTTCTTTTGTGAAATTGAGTATCCAGCTTATGATTTTCGGGTTCTGAAGCAGAGATTCTGCCACAGAAGAGCATCGCGATTCGTTTATAGTGGTTCAGAAGAATCTTGGTATTCTTGGAGCTTTAAATAGAAAATTATGAAATATAAAAGGAATTTTGGTTGATAGTTTGATATGAGGAGCACTTACATGATTATTGCATTGTACTGCAATTTATAAAAGGTAAAATTGTTTATATGCTCAAAGTTATGTCCAGAAATTTATACTTTATTATAATAAAACTAAGTTAAATTATTGTATAATTTGAGGTGTATATAAATAAATATATCAGCTTTTAGAACTACTAAAATAAAGAAAAATATAGTATTACCTTGTTGTTCATCGGGATATAACAGCTGAAAATTTAAATTCAACTGCAATACATGTGCCCATGTGATTCCTTGCATAATGAATATCCCAACTTTGAAGGCTATTAAAATAAAACGAGTCAAATCACAACCTTGTTGTTCATCGAAAAACAAAAATAACTATTATCAGTTTAAATTAACTTAATTATAAGTAATTATAATTAAGTTATATTAATAATTAACTTATTCACTGGTAACCCCTCCAGAAACATAAATAATATTGATGTCGTATGATAACTCGTCCCTAATTTCTTTTAAACAAGTCTGATGTGACGATTTGAAAGGTTGTAGATATGCATTTGTTAATCGATGGCAAAAGGTAGCGAGGAATTCACAACTTGCTCATATTGAAGTCTTGCAATTGCGTTGCATTTAAAATTTAAGCAGTTACTTTTGATTTCAATTGAACAACAAAGTTGAACTTGTTTTCCTTTTAATAATCCTACAATGTTGGGATATTCATTTATGTAGACCCTATATACCATGCTAAATTGTATGAATATGAACAATCATCAACATTAGTCTGTTACATAAAGATAAAATATGAAACGTATCACATTGAACGTAAGGAAGACAATTTGATGAATTATCAAGACAAAAATTGAGTTAGAAATATAAAGAATTTCCCAAAAAAATTGAAAAAACCATTTTAAGAATTAATTATATTATTATGTATTGTCAATAAAACAAATTAGACTTGCGTTAAACAAAAAAAAGAGAGAAAACATGGACCCTTTAATTTATGTTGATAAAAATTGAGCTATTTTAACCCTTTCTAGGGCCGTGGGAAGTATGCTTCCCACCAAATTTATCAATATTTGTATGAAATTTTGTAGGTTTGCATAAGTTCTGACAAATTTTTTTAATGAGACAGAAACTTAAATGCTTTAGTTCCTTATCTCACAGAAAATGATGTGTCTTGACTTGTTACTTAATTATTAATTAACCAAATTAATTAATTAATCTAATTAAATTTATCTAATAAGCTAAATGAATCCCTTTTCTTATTCTAATTCCAAGCCTAAAAATATTTTAACATAATATGACTAGAAAAAAAATGGCCCTTTAAAGGATTAAATAGGAAGCATTTTTAAAAGTTCATTATAAATTAGTTCAGCTATTTATTCGCATTCTCAAAGTATAGTAAATTTATAAGATTAAATAAATAAATCGGATTTTTTTTATTGGTGATATTAGAATTATAGTTCAGTGCTCTATTTCGTCAAATTAAATCTACTTAAAGTACTTCATTTCGTTGAAATTCTAGATATAGCAGAAAGGAAATGCATTGGAAAATATATTCATGTTTGACAAGATAATTTTAATTATGAAAAACAAAATGAAGTATTGAAATACAACTAGCGATAAATCAATTCCAGATCATTATGCATACAACGAAATTGGACGAGAATTTAATTTAGCTGTTCGGCTAAATACGTAACTAGGCACATCCATCTCCTAATTGTGAAAGTCTATTTAACGAAACTCATGATTGCATGTTTATAACCGTAGATTTGGATTAAATAAATAAAGTTAAAAGGACAGATAAAAACTTAATTATTAATAACATAAAGGAAATGATAAAAATGAGAACTGTTCATGTAGTTGTTTTTATTGATATTAGCGTATTAAACACATATCTGTTGATTTGCAATAATGTGAATACTATTATTCATAAAGCTGTTTTTTTATAGATTTCAGCATATAGTCATAATATCAAAATTAAAAGATCTTTTCGAAAATTAACATCCATTCTGTCAACAAAGTAATTAGAAATATTTCTGACCGTCCCTGTGTATTTGAACAAGATATCTCAAGCCCATAAAATGCCTAGATGAATGAAATTTGATGTGTTGTCCTGTCACAAAACTGTTTATTTGTATGAAATTTTGGAATGAGATTTGTGATGAAAGCTTATAAGCCAGTTAACATCCACGCTGCCCGAGCAATTGCTTTCGTATCGTGGTCATGTCACTGCACTGCTAACCACAAGGTCCCAGGTTCTATCCTCGCTCAGAACAATCGGCCACATTGGCGACCTCGGACGATGAACCTTCAACCTTCTTACAGCTGTTGTGGAGCCATCTAACCGCAACCAAAGTCGTCAGCCTCACTTGACGCAACAATCATTTTCCACAGATTCAACAGGCGAGCAATTATAACCATCAGTTCCAATGCAGTCGTTCTTTTGAGTGAAAGAATTTGAATCGATTAGAATATGGCCGAATGGGTATGGCAATGTCCTAAGAAAGGGAATCACCCATGATTAAAAATAACGTTATGATTACAATTTCGAGAGGATGGACATTTAAAAGTTGCTACTTAGTATGTCACAAAACGACTGGCAATGACTACTAAATAATGGCAAAGCATGGCAATAAATTTGTTACGGCATCTGTTGACATCTTCAATTTGCAGAGCTGCAAGATAAAATCCTGTCCGGCAGTTAGCAAAATATATTCTATATATCGCTAAATAGATGTATTCCATTCATGGATTTCATTGCTGATTGTGGTTGCCTATTATAGAGATATAACATATTAACTGGACTTCAAAAAATTGGACCTGCTTGTTAATTGATATATAATCCATATTTTCCCTGCAATTTGAATTATCTTCATAATAGAAGAGTATCATGGACTCATTACAAATAAGAAACGTCCATGATCTTTGTTGTTACGGCACAGTTGTAAAACTAGTTTCGAATATCATTTTAGATGAGAACAAATCAAGATGAAATTAATTTCTTCAGGGCCAGGTAACACCCTAAGTTGTCGAGTCACTGATGAAGGTTCTGAAAAAAGAAATATTTCTGCGATTCAAATGTTTATTAAATTCTTCTAACTTATTAATATACTTATTTATAATTAATTAAGGCAGTTTATTAATTATAAAAATAAATTTACCTGTTAAATAAAAATGAACCTCTGTTGTTGAATTTTGAAGAAATTGTGTTGTAGATAATGATTTTTTTTTACCACAAACGAAATTAAATAATTTTATAGAAAATGACTTTGAGGCAAAAAGATAATTTTGAGAGATTTATGAAAGAGATTTTTGAAAATAAGACTTAGATAAACTCGCAAACTATATACAGCATAGTTACCTAGATTATATAAATGAAATTAATGATTACTAAGCAATTACATTCAAAGGAACACAATAATTTCCATTTTAATGGATTTTTAAAAGAAGCAAGACCCATTTTCATGATTTTAACACTTTAAACATTTATTTTCTAAATTAAAAATAGCTACTACTCAATGAATTTTTAAAAAGAATACTTCGACGTTGAAAAAAAATTCCATAATCCGGATTATTGATGTCTTCTGCGAATATTGTTGAATGATTATGATTAATTCATCTTATGTTTAGTAAAGCTTAAATAACGAACACTAATCTTTTGGAATTTATATACTTTATGTTTTGTCTGAGAGAAAATCTTTCCTAAGTACTGCTTGAAGAATTAATAAAAATTGTTTTTAAAAGTAATATATTGAAAGAAAGACTTTCGGGTCGAAGGACGACAAAACTAATTGAATTTGTTTGAAAGACCCCGTGATTGAAAAGAGATTGAACTTTAACATTTGCTGAGTATGCAGATTCTTATGAATATTTTCATAACTTAATAGAAGGAAGACGAAAAGCATAGTAGAAAAAAGGAGTGGAAAAGAAATAGAAATCGTTGTTTGAGAAAGAGAACATTAAACAGCAATTAGTAAAAACAGCTGATTCGGCGTGATCGAAAAATCGTTTGATGACACGGCATGAAACGATGCTTTTGAAAAAGATGCTAGTTTGCAGCTGTTTATATTTAAAATTCATTGCATAATTCATTAATATTTGAAATGTTTCATCATTTCCAATTAAAATACAGAAAAAAATATGCTGAAACTTAAAAGTTTTATATTAGAACTCCAATAATTTGCTTCAAATAATTTTCTGGTAATTACAAGTGTTCTTTTCAAGCATAAAAATAGGCTAAAAGCTAAATTCTGAGAAAAATATTACCTTTGTCACTTACATTCATTCAATGGAAAGAACTTTTTTCATTATTTGTTTAAATGTTACCTGTGTTTTTACAGAAATAAATTTTAGAATAAAAACAACATAAAGCAAACTTTTGCTATGAAATTAATGAATTTAATTTATAAAAAATATATATTATTAACTTTTTTTGTGAATATTATTCGTCAAATATTTCAAGTACTATTTTTGTATTAGTCAGTTTTGAAAGAAAAAAAAATCGATATTTTTATCAGTGTAAAAAAAAAATATTTTAATAATTATGAATTTTTTCTAATAGAGTTACCCTGAGAAATTAAATGAGAATCG
The DNA here is from genome assembly GCF_947563725.1 of Argiope bruennichi. Lineage (NCBI taxonomy): Eukaryota > Metazoa > Arthropoda > Arachnida > Araneae > Araneidae > Argiope > Argiope bruennichi. The sequence continues at coordinate 108,084,117 of NC_079151.1, read as the reverse complement.
GTATCTTTTTTTTGTATGTAGTAAACATGTTGACTTAATTTGTCTACAAGTATTATTAACTCTTATCGCTTTTAAATCGATGTTTCTATTTTTTATTAGATGCCTTTTGTATTTTATATTGATTTTCTATCGATTCAGACTTAAAGTGCTTTTATAAGGAGGTATCCGGTTATATGGCGAATATTAGATTCATTTTTTATATTAATTTATCATTTTCAGTTCTATTAATTTTTATTATATTTCATTCTGTTATTTAGTATATGTGTGTGTGTTGGATCATCTGGTTAAATCGTTTGATCTGGACCTACAAATTTGGAACATACATTTGGTACAAAAATAAATATTTGATAAAAATCTCTCTAATGTGTACATTTCGCATTAAACTCTTAAGATAGATTTTTTGAAATTTTAATTAGAATTTTATTTAATTGAAAGCCAAGCTTTTGTCTCTAAAATAATGAAATTGATGATTGTTTTAAAATAATGATGTTCATATATCATTAACTCTGTCAGATCTTGTCTTTCAGAAGATTGAAACATTTTTTTTTTTATTTAAAAGTTAGAATTTCAAAAATATTTTGCTGTATATCATCCATAGGAGTGAAGGATTGCATAAAATTTAATCTTCAAAATTTTTGTAAAATTGCATTTATTTACTGAAAGAAAAAAAAAATATTTAAGTCATATATGTATTTAAAAAGTAAAATTGAAAACTGAATTTTAAGAGAGAAGCATTTTAAAGAATAATAATTTGATATATTATATAAATTATCAAAAAATATTCTGTAGTCACACACAAGCAAACAAGTTATTTTATTTTGAAGTAAGAATGGCACCATGTTACAAAAAGGAAAAGATGGAAAAGTGTCTAGAACTATTTTTACTCTAGCCTTTCAACAATTTTCGGATGGAAATGCTTTGAAAAATTTCGCTATCTGTGTTTGCAATCCTCAGTAGACAACTGCACTCCTTTTTGGTTTATTTCTTTAGATTTGGAAAACATTTCTAGTGATGCAACTACCAAGAATTTCTTTCTGAAGCACAAAGAAAGAAACATACATACATTCATCGGACCCAAAAATGCTGCGTTGTTGTTTTGAAAGTAAATCCTTTTTACTCTCTTCTGTTGGGCAACGTAGAAATCTCGGCCCCAATTATTTCAAAAATTTTGTTGGTTGTCTTATTATAGGTTAGTTTATTCCCAGGTCTTTATCTATCTTGTGAAAGGCAGGATTTCATGCAATTCTATATAAATAAAAAAAATTTAAATAAGATTATTTTATTGTTAAGACACAATTAAGATTCCAGTAACATATTTCAAATATCAATTCTTTAATGCCAACTATTTTAATTTTCCAAATATTACACAGAAGCAATAAAACTAAATATTTTGTGGCTAATAATCTACATAGTGGTTTTTAGCTGTACATAGAACTTTTTTACATCTGTTGCTTGGCTAATCAATGGCTAATCAAAATATTACTAGAAGTGTTTTAGAGATCGTTCGCCATGTCACCAAGTAATCGTGATAAGAATTAAGATGAAAGAACCGTTTCTCGCCAAGCATGCCAACATCGTACCAATCATCCAAAAACTCAAATCTGTAATCCGGGTATATACTAGAAATGCTAACAAAAGACTTTTAAAGTTGAAATTAAAAATTATTATGATTATATTTGGAGTGATATCGCTACAAAATGTTTCAATTTTGGCGCCCATATATTATTCTTAAAGTTATCCATAATAGTTATGATTTACCAACGGAAATTGATACTCATATCTTCTAAAACAATTATAAAAATGTGCTTCGTATTATCTTAAGACTAAAAAAAAAATTACCTTTGTAATTCTATCAACTTCATTTTCGTACAATTTTTCCTTTAACTTTAATAATATTTTTAATTTAATGTGATACTCTATCTGAAACAATACGCTTCATGATATTCTAAATGTTCATCAAAAAATTCAAAGAAGTACTTTTGTCAATCATTCAATCGGTAATAGGATATTCTCTTCCTCTTTTAATTAATATAGCACTTTGTTATTTGCAGTAAACTGTTTTAATCGAATTCATGTGATTTAATTGTATCAAATTACAAAGTGAATTTTTTTTAATAAATGCATTCATATTAATAATTTAATAACCTAAAGAGTCAATAATCTATGCGAACAAACTGGTCACCAAAAGTGGCTAGTATTCATAAAATACGTTCAAAAATCCACTTTATTCATTGTTGCTCCAAAAACAAGTTTTTTTTTTCTTGTGAAAGTTGGGGTAACGATTATGAGGCTGTGATTTTTAGACAATGTTTTAATATATTTTTTTAAACACTAGTCACTTTTGGAGACCAGCTTTATTCATTTAGATTATTTACTTTTATCACATTAAGCAAGTAATACGGACAGCGTTTTTTTCTAAAAATTTCTCCTGTTACTTCATACGACAGAAAAACACGAATTTAATCGAATCAATATGTTACAAATTACTGTAAGTGTACAATAAAAATGTATATACTACGAAATGAAAGTGGAAAGCAAAATTCTATTTCGGAGTTAACACCAAAGAAAAAACGTTTTTTTTTTTTTTTTTTTTTAATCTTAACATTGGCAAAAGCAGATGGTTTGCTGTTTTAATGGATGGGTCTGGATTTCATCACGAGATTAAAAACATTGTGCTATTGTGCATTAAATTAAACCTAAAAAATTAAAAAATATCTACATAAATGAAATTAATATATCACTGGAAATGTAATCATTATGAATGTTAATATAACGTAAACATCAGCTTTGTGAATAGTAGTCATCTTTACTTATCTTTATAAGAATTTTTCTGAAGGATATTATTCGAAACAAAAGAGATATAAAAAGGCTTTCAGTTGGTGAATACTAACAGTTACTTCTGTGTAAGAGTCTGCTGTTTCATAATTCTATCTGTCTTGTATGTAAAGACAAGCATTCACAGATACCAAGCGCCTCGTCAGTGGAGCAACGCCACATTCAAATCGGTCTGTGAAAACCTCTTAGAATATGCATGATCTGTAGTGAAAGTTTGGTATTCTCTCCAACCTAATTTCTAACATTCCATTTGAAATGATAACTCAAAATATTTTAGGGTTAAGATGCTTAAGAGGCATGGAATGAAGGGTTTGCCTTATACTCAATCACATAAGTTATATTAAAGACACTCTCTTGGAATTCTTCTGGAAAATTAGCTTAAATTAATGGGCTGAATAGTGGATTGGCATGGATAACAACCAGTCCACTGGTGTGACATGGGAGGATTATGAAAGACCACTTTCATCCTTTTTCCGATTGAAATTACTATCGTGGGACGAATGATCTCATTTCATTACTGTGTGAAAATGAGTAAGTAAGGACGGTTACAGTAATGATATTTTGCTGTAACAATGAAAAAAATTGCTAAGTTCATTTTTTAATGAAATTTTTATGAATTAAATTTATTTAAATTAAAAAAATTATAATGTTTATGACCAAGTAAATTAATTAAATTTATTAAATTGTTCGTTTTGACATTTTTTGTTGAAACTGAGCTATCATTTGGCCTTTTAAATATTATTCCAAAAGCCGTATCAATCGCATGAGATAACAATTTCTCAAAATGTAGACTTGGAAGATTTAAAAATAATAATAATATAATATAGTAATGATATTATATGCAATTAGTATTTTAGTGGTAATTTCAAATTCTGCAATGATTCAATACTAAGAAAAAATTGTATTCGTTGATTTTTTTTTCTTTTTTTGAATTATGCCGAGATGAGAACATGTTTGTAAATCCGATGTTATGCATTGATTAGAAATTTAATAAAAATGTATTTTCAAAGTGAAGAATTTTTCTGTAAGTTGAATTAATATAAAGGCTACTTTGTAACACTGTTAAAGTAAATATTATCGTATATTTTCATATTTGAAAAACGGAAGATTTACATGTGTTATAATAAGTGCGAGAAAAGTGTTTTCTGTGAATGCATTTCAATCAAATCAACTCATTTCCTATGTTTCTTGGATAAACATACAAGATTTGTGAGAATTTTAATAAGAAATGGAAGTAAGATATATTGCAACTCGTTTGTTAGACTGTTTTTTCAAGCAAAACTTTTGAAAAGGTTTTAACGTTAGATTAAAAAAATACTTTTATTCAAAAAATTTTATTTATAAATGATAAACCTAACCAATGACATCTGTTTTATAGCTAAAAATTGTCAACATATGAAAGTGTAGAATCTTCAGAATTTATAATTTTCAATCTTTTAAGCATGAAGCAGAAATAAATTCGCATTTGCTTCATTGCATTAAAATGCTGTAATAATGAATCATATATACGGCAATGATGGTGCCATTTATGTTTAAATTTATTGATATTATTCACGATAGAGAAAACGCAATAGTAATAAAAATATAAATGCTAGAATTAAACCCCTTTTTATTTCAAAATATTTAATAACACGGTTACTAACCTCACTTAGAGCAATTCAAACTACTCCATCACTTCACTCTACAATACAGAAAAAATAAAAAAATAAAAATTAAGAAAATCGACACAATATCAGAATATCATCCCGAAACTTCCGAAACTGCTGTTTTATGTCAGAAAATAAAATTCAGAGCCCTCGAACAAGAGGATTTGGAAGATAGTACCAGTTCTCAGTGTCTTATGACCACGGGGAACAAAACACAGACATATCGTCTGCTTTCTGTTACAAAACAAAAATAAATCCACTGGCCAGTCGTATTACTGGAAGAATACGATAGTAATAGCAGAAACTGTACACTTGTAGTGGGCGTGGGACAACATTATTAACGATCTCGACTTCCCATAGATCCGTTATTTCATTTTAGTATAATGGTCAAGGGATTGCAAACTAATCCGACCCAACTAATTGGGAAAGTCTTTAGCACTTTTACAAATAGGAAATTTCCTTTACTTCCGCATTTTTTTTTTTTACTTCTTTGATTCCACATTTTAGGTTGTTGATAGAATTCTGAAACTTGATTTCCTTTGGGGAACAATAAACATAACACAAAAATGTATTCATGCGATTAGCCTTTTTCCTTAGAATTTTGTTGCTATGAAATGGAGTGATACAAATGTTATTCCATTAAGCCAACAGTGTTTCGCTACCCTGCAGCCATAATCCGTCTATCCCAAATTTATCATATAAACAGTCTCGGACCCTTTACTTATTACATGATCATGTACGTGACTTGCATTTTCAGAGTGATAGGGAAGATAAGAGGTGGCCATACTATAGACAGTAGCAAAGAATCATAGATTATATTTACCAGTGACATAATAAAAGAGAAAGGCACTTCCTTATTTCCATATCCGGATCATCGCTTTAAAATATATTCTTTAAACTCACTCGTTGTTATTATTGTACTAATTTAAAATATGATCCTAAACTCCGGTAATAATGTGTGACTGTCTCTTTGCAAAGATTGACGCATTCATTCTAGAAATATCAATCATTAGCATGTGCCTATCCAGTTTAATTATTTTATAAAGACGCATTCTAAATTCTGTGCGATAAATAGTACTTTTGAAAAGAAACCGGGATGTAATTGTAGTCGCAACGACAGTGAGTAATTTCTGTGAATATGCTCTTAATAAATATGAAAAGAATATAAATTCTATATATTTTTCAGACTTTCATTTTTATCTAAAATACCTGGAATACCATTCTACATATAGTTACTTTATAAGAGTATGTCAGACCAGCAGTTTGATTAGCTGAACAACAAACACTAATGATGTTGTTATTTATTGTTTGTTTTGAAATTATTCAATGCATTTATTCGATTTTCAGGTATCTTACATCCATGCTGTATATAAACATATGATTAATTTCCTCCTGCCTTTCTTTGCTACGAACTATTTTTAATAAAAAGAATATTTTTCAAAGCATGGAAATTTAAAAACTGAATTACTCTTTTGAAGGGATATTTATACACTATGTGATAAGTACGACAAACTGGCGAAGTTATTAATATAAAGATTAAACAGCACGGGCATGATATTAAAAAAAATATAGGATGGTTATTTCTTTTAATACTGATTATTCAGTCTTCACAAAATTGCTATAGGAATATTGATTAGAAAAGTTTTTTTTATGTTGTAATATAAACTAGTATTTCTTAAGAATTAAATGACTTATTTAATAATACACAAACATCTCTAGACTACTTAAGTACATTTAAGTTCTTTTAATTTTTTTCAGAACATATAGCAGCAGCAGCAAGAAAAAAAAATCTATGGGGGATTGTAGGGGGAGAGGAGGAAGTAAAATATATCCAAAGGGGCATGTATTTTTGATTATTTAAAAATATTAGCATTTTTCTTCATAAGCATTTATTTACGGCCAGTAGGCAAATATTGATTTTTTTTCTATAAAATTTAATTCAGTTATAGATTTTATTTCAAAACACTAGACAAAAATGTATATTGAAAAATTCTACTTTTTAATCTAAAACAAAATTCCAACAGAGCTTACTGATAAGATTTACTTCATTCTTAATTTTCAACATCTTAACTCTGAAAGTTGAAATATATTATTCAACAATATATTCGTAACTCCCGGATGATATACTTCAAGATTCAGCAGAAAATCCCACATTACAGTTTAAACAATGCATTAAACATGCAATGATGTTATTGATATTAGTAAAATCTATTATTATGTCGAATTCATTAACAAATCTTGTTATAAAAAGTCACTGTTAAGTAAGATTAACTATAATACCCAAAGTTGTTTAAAATCTACACATTAAAATTTTAATCCATATTTTAACAATATTATGCTTATTAACCCCTTGCCTGCCGCCGGCGTATATATACGTCTCCCTAAGTCAATGTGTTAACTGCTCCTGGCGTATATATACGTCTCGCAACTATATGCGCATACATATGTGGCACTGGGAACCGAATCTCACAAGTCATCCTCGGTAGGTAAGGGGTTAAGTGAATTAATTCATGCAAAAGGAAATTGCATAAAATAAATGGTTATATTTTTTTTAAATTAAAAATGCAACTAATATAAACCTAAGAGCAGAGAAAAACATAAAAGCAAATGCTGATATACTGTAATAACTAATAAATATTAATAAAAATATTATATAAAATGTATATAAAACTTATGATGTATAAAATATATTATGCGTCTGATGTATAAAATGTATTATGCGTCTGATGTATAAATGATGCATAAAACATATTATGTGTCTTATTTTATGTGCATAAATACTTATTTCAATAAAATAGCAATTGTAATTGAATTTCGTGAGATTATAGAATGCAGTCATTGGTTAAAATAGAGATGTCGCTACAAGAACAAAATAACGTTTCCATTTCATAAGAATAGACTAATACTAGTACTGGTTGAAGATCGAATTATTTAAACTGATTTTTCCGATAAATTTTCAGATCTTGGAAGATTTTCAGGTAAATATTTATTCATAAAATTATCTTGACGTCAGAATTCTTTTTATCTTGAGATTCTGACCAATGACCGCATTTATCTTGTGAATTATCTTGAGTTTAGCCTTTTACAGAACCTACGAACATGTATAAAAGGAAAGCCCATCACACATTTACTAACATTATCACTAAAGCTAAATTTAAAATACAAGCTTGGGAATACATGATTAAAGAATCAACATAAAAGAAAAAATATAGAATTGGGCAGAATGAAAAAAAAAATGTCAATTCTTCTGTTTTGAATTTTTAAAGCTGCAAAATTAATTAATTACAATGATTCCATTTGGTTTTAAATTAGTCATAACTTTAAAATAGTCCCAAGAGTTTAATTTCTTTTATGAATCCATTTGTCAGCAATATAAATTAGAGATATTCTCTTTAAATTATTAAAAAATTCATCTGAAAGATTGAAGGCATTTTCACTATGACACTGATTAAATAAAATTTACTCTCTAAGAAAAGGTAAAATTCTAGCTTAATCAGATTCATTTTAATTTGTAGCGGAATAAGTTAACATACCTATTAGTACGCTCATTTTCTGTCCATCCATAAATATATTAACAAACTCATTAGACACAATTTCAATGTTCCCTAGAAAATGTAATTAAATATCTTTCCTTTTCCCAGAAAGAAAACAAATATTTAAATTACATATTATTGAGTGCATTTTGGATTTTCCCTCAATGCTATTTTAAGAATAAAAGATTCATTTTCTTGAAGATTGTAAAATTTTAAAGTTAATAATGAAACATTTATTAATGGACGAATAATTTTTAAAACGCCTTATCTAATTACAGATTCATCGTATACACTGCAGTCTCCAAGAAGAGTATATTGAAAGAAAAAAGTTGGCAATAATCTGATAAATAAGCATGTTTAACACTATAATAATTGAAATCTAATAAAAGTATTTTGTCGCTTCATCGTCTAAAATGACATGATTAAATTCTGGAACAGTAACAACAGAACAAATTGGAACAACAGTGCAGATTGAAATTCTTGTTAAAAATATCATTTTTCTAAAAGAATAAATGTTTGAATAAATTCTATATATTGATTTCTTACACGTATTCTTCCTGTAAAAGAATGCTGGCTTATCAAGTTTTCGTTTAAGCTGTATCTCTAGATTTATGATAAATAGTTTGATCGTTTACGTTTTATTTACAGCAGAATAATGTTTTCTTTTATTATGAAATTTCATTTTGAAATTCCTGAGTTGTACATTTCTCTAATGTTTAATTTAAATATACAACAAAAAATAACAGTGGAACTAATTTGTAAAGTTATTGTTTGCTAAAAATTTTGAAAAATCTGTTAGATATAGAAGTGAATTACATTTGTTAAAATATCGCATTTTTGAAATTAAATGCATAAAAAAGAGAAAAAAAAGCAAGTTAAGTTTCTTAAAAAATAATAATTTTAGCGGAAATATTTCATGGATAAATTTAGGAAGTTAATAAATTCACAGTTTTTAAACTTTATTTTGAATAATTTTCAAATTTTACTTTGAATTTGATTTTACAAAAATCAATTTACAAAATAAATTATTAAGACCTAATATTTATCAGGTCCTTGCTGCTCAATAAAAGGAATTCTGAAACCTTTTAAGTATAGTAGCACGTAAATAAGAAGAGAAAAAGATAACAGCAAGAAATAATTTGGCAGTAAAGAGTTTATGTTGCCTAATTTGAGCTCCAGAAATTAATAAACATTTTAAATTATTCATATAAATTTATAAATAAAACTTTTATATCGTAATAAAATATAAATATACTATATATTGTAGCTGGCAAAAAAGCATAATTGCAAATGTTAAAATATATTGTTTATGAAGATGAATTCGGCGATTAATTCTAGTCCTAATTCTTGACGAATTTGCATATGTTAGCTTTGTGTTTATTAATTTCAGGCTTTTATATTCATTAAAAAGATAACTATTTCCTGCATTTATTTTTTATAATACTATGGCTGAAAATATGATTTCACAAAGATATTATTTATTGAAAAACATTAAAAGTTTTATTCCTTCATCGGAGATATACAGTGTGGCCAAAATTAAATTTCCTTTTTCAGAGGTATTTGCAGCTAAAGCTAATCAATGGAATGAAACCAGTTTTAGCATACAGGTTATAAAGATATGGAGAGATGATTTCTGGAAAAAGATTAAGACCAAAATTCGTCGCTAAAAAATATTTTGATACTCCTACCACAAGCTTGCTGGGAAAATCGCACAATCAAGGTACATTATATGACTTTTTAAATATACTTTACAGTAATAACGCTACTCATCCCTGTATTGGAAGAAAAGTGCTAACTCTTAAATATAAATTTTATCTTACATTATCTGAATGTGCCTTACTCTTTCAGATGCTTTGCGATTGAAAGTGTGATGCAACGACGACTTTAACGGGATTTAGAAGAATTTATGACATACTTAAAGATTAAATATCTACTGTAGCACGAAAATGTTCAGTAAAAAATAATTGCCAAAACTGGATCACTAAAAATTACAACTGGTATTGGAAACAATAAAATCAGAAGATAGACCACTAACAAACGCACGCTTACAAACTCACATAATCTTCTTATTTATTAACTCGCTACCGTTGGCAACTAGCCAGTAAAATAGATCACAAACCTCAAAAGGGGCAATTTAAGAACAGCAAGTGGAAACATCATATATTAGATGCAACATCTTACACAGAAGAAAGGACAATGTATTGAAAGCATTACTGCACATGATCCCGGAGGCTTGATATTGAGTAGGAAAAATTATTCATCCTGAGTTCCATATAGTATGTCATTCATTTCGGTATTTAGTTTTGTTATTATCTGCCCATTATTTAAATTCTTTATAATCATGTTTCATGCATTTATTGCAATTATCGACTATTTTCTATTCTCATAACGCTAGAATCTCGGCTTTAGACTGAAGACTTTTGTTACTTTTTCTTTGCGAATTGGTCTCTTAAAGATTTTCATAGGCTATATTCGAGTTTCATTCTGATCATAAACTTTAAATATCGATGTCTCCAAATATGGAAAATTATTTAACCACATTGCACTTATATTAATATATTCTTTTGTTGCTTAATTATCTGGATATTAAAATGATGTAAAAATCATTTTTGCTCAGTAATATTTTCTGAAATGTATTGTGCATGTGTTAGTGCCAAAATTTTGTTTAGTTTGTAATTAATTTAAATTCTAATTAATAATCAAAAATTGTTCCAAGGTGCACATTCTCGCTTCTTAAAGTATGTATATGCAAATTTGTCAACTCTATCTTAAACGGTTCTGTATGTCTACTTGATAAAGATACGCACTCATCTTTATTAAGCAGATATTTAACATTTACTTAACACCACACCACACTTCCGTTTCTAGAGTTCATATGACCCCTTTCCGGTTTGGTATAGATATAGGTGGACTGTATTAAAAAAAATTGCATAGCAATCAATTTGAAAGAAATAAACAAAGGACAAAATACGGACACATATAACATAACAAGAAATGATAAAAACTAGAATGAAAAATATCTAGAGTACAATAAAAGTGGATAAATGAACAAGATAATGTACAGTATGAGTGAAAATGTAAAGTAATTATAAAAATTAGTTACTTGAAGGGATTAAAGGATAAATTATCAATAAAATGCGGGGTGTATTAAATGATACTCTAAAAAAATTGATAGGGTTAATCTAATTGGAACAGTTCTCCATAATCAATTAGGAATCTAATCATGTTTATGATTCGTTTTTTGGAAGCTGAATTTTTAAGGACTCTTTTGTACCAAAGACTTTCGAATGAGCAAAAATGAGGGTTTTCGGAGGTGGTATGAAAAAGGCAGGATGTTGCAAAGTGGATGGAATCGCCGACTTCTCCACAAGAACTAAAGTCATATTCTGATCAATGAAAGCAGTGAAGAAAAGACAGGAATGGACCATGTCCTATTACAAACAAGATTTCTTCACGAGTCCAGGAGAGAAGTAGAAAGTAGTAGAAAGAAATATAAGTAACAAGTAGAAAGAAATACAAGTAACAAGTAGAAAGAAATATAAGTATTGAAATGAAATTAAATGGGTTTTTTTCTAGCAACTGCAATTAACAGATCACCAAGAATATTTAAATTATGTGACTGGATAAAATAACAATTTAAAAAATGTGAAATTCTAACAAATTTGGTTACGTCAATGTATTTATGCATGATTAAATGAAATTTATATTGAATTATAGATCATCAGATAGAGGTATAAATTTATTCGCAATAATAATTTTTGTTTCGTTTATCGACCTTCCTTAATTATTATACTAATTAATGGTAGATCAAAATTTTGCTGTATAATAATTTATCACGCATAAAACTGTCAAAGAAAAGATAAATACTTCAGGTCTATCATCTACCCAAATTTGGCTTAAAACGACGAGCTCCAACAGCTATTGCAAAGTTTTGAAATGGAAAATCAATGCCATAAATCAAAGTAAAATATGTTGCTGCTAAATTTTCTGGATATGAGTAAAACTAAAATAAACCAAAGTTTCAAATACATCACTGTGACTGCATAAAATATGCAGCTTTTCAATAAAAATCTCTTTTAATAGAACGAAGATATGTTTCATAGACTAAACTTTAATTTTGATGTATTCTTAATAATGATGTGCATAAAATGTAATTAAGTTTAAGGTGTCTGTCTACGTTTAAAAAGCAGTGTTTTGGTCAAATTTCATACTTTTTTTTATTCTTTTATTTTAAAACCTATTTATTTGGGTTTCCAAATCTACATTTATTTTAATTCTACGATAAATAGAAACTACAATATGTGATTTTTATAGACCATTCTAGCTGAAAACGAAACAGGAAGTTAAATGTTTTCCAACATTTTATTAAATACACATCTCTCTGAATTAAAATTTATTTTATAATATGTTCTATCAGCAAGCCATGCGTAATAGAACACGTTTTGAGTAGTTTTTCTTCTGAAAGGATTGGCAATTGCGTCTGTTTTTTTAGTATTGTTTACGCTTATAAAGAATTTTTAATATAAGACAAATCAATACTTTAAATGAATTTTTTGATAAACTTGGATTCTGTAAAAAATTTCATACGCCAAGAATGGTATCTTAAAAACTTATTAATATATTACCTTGGAATTTTGCGTACTGATACCTTAAGTGTTCTAAAGGCAATGAACTAGGGATATAACTGAACTGAGTAGTTTTTGTTTTAGAGCTGTCTAATGTAATTTTCAACAATGTTTTTTGGGAAATTTTCTATACAAAAATACACGATTAGCTATAACTTTTTTTCAAATGCACATATTTCTCAGATTCTCATTCATTCCCTCCACCATAGCAGGAAGTATGTTGTGTATAAAAATAATTGAAATATGTGTAATAGAATTATTTATAGAGTGTTTTGCTATTTGTTGCAATTTTCAGTATTTTTTTCCCAAATTGATACATTTTACAAAATCTCAATTGGCACAGAATTTGCTGATCAATATTTTTCATTATTTGTAGTCACATTTATCCAGAAAATGAACTAAAACAGCTCATTAGAGGGATTTTTTTTAAAAAAGTGTCTCAGCAGGCAGACAGATACCTTAAGTTGTTATTGTTTAATTTTAAAGCTGCTATTTTTAAATAATTATATGGTAATTTAGTTTTAGTATTTTTCATCATTTTTCTAATTCAAATAAAAAATTAATTTGCATTATGATAAAAGACAATAAAATAAAATAATGATACAAATAGAGCAAAATAAATAATTATGAATAAATGATAATTTATTCAAGCAGTCACATTGTTCAATATAACTGACGAGCATTTAATATTTATTTATTTTTCCACTTTCCAAAGAACTGTTGTTTATTACCTGACCATGATTAAATAATTTGAGTCTTTTTTCCAATATTTATAGTGTGGTTTTAAAATCAGATATTAATTTATTAAATCACACCACCCAGTTATATTTCGTATTTTATTTTCTACTGGGAACACGAAGTAAAAAAAAATATTGGATGTTTATTTTCGATTCTGAACATCGAAAACAGATGTTGATAGTCTTATGGAAAACTTAGTTGTCAGTTCCATATGCTCTGTATTGGTTTATGAAGGCTTCATGGTCAGGTCCGAAATACATGTTATACTAGAATGCCGGAAATCATTATCTGGTTTAGTTACGAAATTCGAAGCTGTTAATAGGCTTCAAGGCTGGAGTACGACATCTTAGCATCCCTTCTAACAATTTGTATTTAGAAGTGACAGACTGTCAGAGGATTAATTTACCATTATACTCTGAAGAAGGGGGGAGGGATTGGATTCATGGTTTAATGTAAATTCTAGGAATACGTCAAAGCGTACAAATCCGTCTTCTAACAGATGTTGTTTCATTTGTATGTTAGGCCTTACTTCAACCAAATTTTTAAAATTCTAACAACGCTTTGACCGAATAAAATCTTGCATGGCGAATTTTAATTTCTTTTATAAATTCTCAATAATCTTATACAGAAAATATTAATACACAAGTTACTAAACTATAGATGAAAAAGAGTAAAAGAAAAAAAATACAAGAGTAAAGTTTGAATGAAAATGAACGTACTAATGAATACATTAACTTAGTCTATTATGTTTTACAAAGAATCTAATTTAGTTAGAATTTTACCAAATTTTTCCCTAGCGTGTAATTTGTCATGGTGGAAATGTCTTCAATCTTTCAGATGAATTTTGTTAATAATTTATAGAGCATAACTTTAATTTATATTGACTGGCAAACGGATTCATAAGACCAATTAAATTCTGGAGGAAACCTTAAATTATAAAGCGTTTGTGCATAAGGCCATAAATTTGACCAAATTTTTATAATACTTTGGTCCCATTAAATCTAGCTTGGTGTATTTTAATTTACATCTTGTAAATTCTCCATAGACTAACGGAAAATGTTAGTATATAGGTAATTAAAGCATGGATGAACAATATATTTATATTTTATTTGTTATTTAATATAAACAAAACTTAATTGAAGGATTTTTATGGGGATTTATCAAGTAAAAAGGAAACAAGTTTTCAGCATTTAGAATTCTTTTAAAAATCACTCCTAAAACAAACTGTAATTTAAAAAATCTAAATAAATCCGTTTTTCAGCTTGCCTTTTAAAAATTTCCCAATCTTTCTGAAACATGGTAATCAAAACAAGGGATCTCGAGGTGAAAAAGAAAATATATGCTTCAAAAAAGCAATCAATCATATGTTTTGACAGCATTTTGCATAAGAAAAATCCGTTAAAGCTCCATTTAATAAGATATAGCTTATAACCTTGAACAGTTTGAAATGGTTTAATTTTTTTTTTCTGTCGCGACATTACAGGTAGGCTTAAAAAGTGAGCAAAGAATATCTCTTCAGTCTCTAGATTTAGTGCTAATTCTTTTAAATGTAGGTTTTGAAATAAGAAAGCTCTTTGTTTCTCTTAAGTGTTAATGAAATTGTTTAATTAATATCATTATAGTAGCGGTTCTGAAACAAGATACTTTTACCCTTAATAGCACATTGCTTAATTTTGACTTAAGAATATTTGGCACAAAAATTTTATTAAATTCTCAAAATAAATCATCAAAGATGTCTTCCAAACATTTAAATTCATATTTATTTTCAGACGTATATGTATTTATTTTATTTTGGGAGCTTTCCTTGAATTTTTCTTTTGGAGCTATTCTTGAACTTCTGAGGTCAATCATGTTGTTGTTGCTTATCCCCCTTGGACTGAGCAAGAAGGGTGCAGTAGTTTCTGAGGGTAATGACTCCTGAACAAATGAGGGCAGAAGTTAGACTTTATCTTATATGAAGATGACACTCACAAACACTTGCACAACCCCTTTATAGAGGGGGCTTTTTTCACACACCTCACAGATAGAAGACAGAGTAAAGAAAAACCATGGGCGAACTAGAACTCGAACCCAGGAAGCCTAAATTATGGGGGAAGACGCGCTACACCTATGCCAGAACGCCGGCAGGACAACCCTGCCTGTTGCAGGACAACCCAGGAACCCCCTGGACAAACCCTGCACAATGTAGCCATATTCTATGATACTACATTAAATAGTCCTTCAAATTTAATACATTTATTATTTCATACTGACCATATCCTACTTCCTTTCAATTTTTTCATTTAAACCATATAAATAATTTTTTTTAAGTATAATGGATGCAGTATTCGGTTTTTGAAGAAGGCATCGGTTATGGGTTTTTTAACAGGGTTGTCAACACTTTATCGTAGTGACAAATTCAAATCTTATGTTAATTTTGGGATACCCTTTATAAATCATTAAAATGTTTATCGCTTGAGAATGTCTTTCTTATATTAGTGCAATAATCTTTTTGAATCAAATAAATTTTTATTCAATAATCTTTTGAGTTATTATACAAACGACGAAAAATACTCTTGTTGTTGTTTCTTATGGCACTTGTCATAGACAATCCCTTTGACAAAGCAGCGATTTTTAGGTGCGGATTTTAGAGTCTCCTGTTTTCAAAAGCAGAATATAGGGCCAGTAGTACTACTTAGCTACTCACGTGTCGCAACTCTTTTTACGGGGCAGACTTCATTCATACATTTCATTCGCAGCTCGTAATTTTGATCTAAATCAGAGAACTATTATCTCTGAATCAGTACGCCCAGTGATATTATCTAGACATGAAGAACATTATGACCAAGACAAATTTATACGTGCACCAGCCACGTTATACACGTACAGTCTTCGGCTGACGGGGTTTGAACTCATTACCCAAGGGATGCGAGTATGACGCCTTACTAACCAGGTATCCCAGCCTAAAAATACTCTTTAGTACACATGAAACTTCAGTGCAAAATAATTCTACTTTCTGTTCTCATACTGTAAATAAAAATGTTTAGTTTTATCAAGAAATTTAAAAATTGTCTTTTCTCAATTTAAATTTTACATGTTAGATGAGAGGATGAAAAGTGGGGGGCAGAAAATTCGAGAGATGCATTTATGAAGAACGGTGCACAGTTTTTGAAATAGTAAGCATTACGTACTTTCAAATTTGGAGTTTAAGAATGTTTTGCTGAGGAATTCATCAAGAGTAAGTTACATGAAGTACTTTATTGAAAGTTTTAACGACCATAAATTCCGGTAAAGTTGCTAGTTGCCAACGGAGGCTAGTTAATAAATAAGAGGACATGTGAGTTTGTAAGAGTGCGTGTCTAAAGGCAAGATCGTTTAGTGGAGAATTTTCAAGTTTTCTCAAATAAAATTTGGAAGGTGAAGATAAGCACCTCAAAGAAATTTATTTAGAAAATTTTATAAGAATTTTATTTAACTAACATTTAAGAGAAATTTTTGCATTATTCCTTGACATTTCCAAACATATTTTTATACAAAAATAACTATTACATCATTTTAAAATTTAAAAAATATATTGTCTTTTTAATATTACCAATTTAGTCAATTTGCCTTTTTTTCATTAATTATGAAATATATTTTTAAAAATACGTTTTATTTTTGCATTGTTTTCAGGTGCACTGAAATTAAAGCTGTTTTATTGTTTTCATTGAATTTTCAATAGCGTAATTTTTATCCCTTGTTAAAAAGTAAACAAAAATTAAATGGTTAATTATCAGTGTACTTTACATGAGATTAAGAGATAAAATTTAAAATGCCAAGAAAAATAAAGAGAAGTTAAATGTTTAGGTATGTAATTAACAAAATAAGTGTAAACCTACAATATGAACCTATTAATATAACACTAAATGTCCAATACAATTGGATGCTTAAAAGTATTTTGTAGTGGGAATTTAGAACATCATATTTTGAGTAAGAGATTTAACTAAAATTAAACACAATTACTACTACTGCCAAACCATCTAGTTCGTCAAAAGTGGTTAGACAAATAATAAGACAATTGTAGGAGTAACTCGTTTCATATTGCCATGTAATAAAAATAAGCTAATTCATCTTCATATATGCTTCCCAATAAATTATGATGCATTTGCAATTTTGTTGTTTAAATCAAAAGCTTGTAAAATGATTTAGCCAAGCCATAAATATGCATTCATCTCTATGTCTAACTGTAGAAAAGATGATTGTATGCCCGTGTCTGCGCTCCATAGATCATACTATGTGATCGAGAGTTCCTAAATTTGGGACATATCTAACTTGGCGGTTGGAAATGTAAATTTTAAAGCGATTTTTGAAACATAATTTATTTAAAATTAAGCTGAATTTTCCCTCGATAACTTCCGAAATATTATTAAAAAATATTTTTTTTCACTGAAAATTTAAAATTTATAAAATTAACTTTCGGTTGACACCATTGTAATAAACTTGAAAATTTTTTATAAGTTTTGAAATTTAAAAAAAATATACAGGGTGTTCCAGAATTACCTTTACAACTTCAAAAATTCATAACTCTGAAAATAAACAAAATATTTATATTCTGTCTTTTGCATGTATTACTGCAACTAATAAAGTTTTTTTTTCAATAGGCTGAACAGTTATAAGTGAAGATGTGGACACCACAACAGAAAGCTCAATGCGTGTCATGGTTCATAGAGACAAAATCAGATACACAGGTTCAACGGAACTTCAGGACAAAATTCCAAAGAGATTAAAGGACATTGTTTACCGGACACCGGTTAATGACATTGATGACTTGAAACGCCGCATTACACAAGCTTTTAGTACAATCACAGGCGACATGTTACAGCTACCTGGCTTGAAATTGATTACAGACTGGAAGTGCTTAGGGCCACCAATGGTGCGCATGTTGAAGTGTACTAAAAAAAACTGTATTAGTTGCAGTAATACATGCAAAAGACAGAATATAAATATCTTGTTTATTTTCAGAGTTATGAATTTTTGAAGTTGTAAAGATAATTCTGGAACACCCTGTATATTTGTTGTCTAATTTTTTGACAATAGATTACATTGTTTTCCTGAAATTCAAACCATTTTCATTATCTCATCGAATATTTGATTACGTGAATTCTTTTCAGTGTTAAAGAAGAAGAAAACCCGATTAATACCTATGTAGTTTACATGTCGAATAAAAAAAGTGAACTAAAAATACCGTTTAAGTTAGAAAATAACGTTTTCAATATCTTGAAGATCCCATCAATTTGGTCACTGTGAGGAAAGTTCATGAATACAATGAGCTATTACAATAACACGGAGTTTCTGACAATTTGATGCTTAATAATAGTTTATTGATGGGATAATGATAGGAAATCACATATAAAAGATTTAATCAAAAGTAAATACAAATATATTTACCTATATATTTGTAAATTTAATCATGTAGTTCTGTACCTGGACGTTATGGAATTCTGTCTAAGCTGTGAAGTGCTGTCATTCTTCAAAGGCTTTCTATATTGCAATGAAGCAACTATTTGGACTGTTATGGTAGATTAGAAAAAAGGAATGTATTAGCTGCTAATATTTATAAAACAAAGAATAATTTGTGTAAGACACAGCATATAAAGTCAAGTAAAAATTATTTATTGAAATAAGCTGAAAATAATTCTACTTGTGTATAAACTGCGTATCCAAATAATCGCCAAAGATGTAACGTCAATCACAGCCAAAGATTTATCATCATGGACGTCATGTTAATATATTGAGTATGTATCGCCGATAACGCGTCATCATCGTTAAAAGCATGAGATTAATACACAACCACTAAAATAACAATAATCTACAAAATATATGAAATACAATAGCTGATAAAAAGGAATGAATTATTCAACTAGAAATCAATCTTGTAGAACTTAACCCTTCAATGCATTGTGTAGCTATTTGGCTACACGTTTTCATTTCTTTTATAATTTTCACATGGTTGTTCCAAAGAATAACAATGAGTGACTGGAAATTCTTTTTTAAATGCTTTTGGATAAATATTTATAGAAAAGACTTATATGGAAATCGTGGTAATACAGTACGATTTAATTCAGAAGCTGAAAAAAATGTCAAGATGGCTGTTGTATGAGCAGTCCTACCATTAAAAATATTATTAAAATATTTTTTTTTCTTTGCACTGTAAAAAAAAAATTATTGGTAAGAAGAAACGTATATTATTATTACAGAATTATTATAATGTGATTTGTGTCACTGGGATATTCTTTAATTTATAACATAGTCATATGTGACATTTTAATCATTTTAAAAATTGCACGAAAAAAATAATTTGATTTTTAAAAATATTTTTTTAATTATATGCAGTTATTCAAGACACACTTATATTTTTAATAAAAAGTCATGCATTCTAGGGTTGATAATTCTTTAAAAAGTTATAAACTTTTAAAAAAAATATTGTTATTATATTTTTTTGAAAAAAAAATTCATCAAATATGCTTTTAAAATTATTTTGAGTAATAATTTTAAGTGTAGATGTATAATAAAAAAATAGAATAAGTACCAATTATCTCTTTTAAAAGAATTTTCCCATTTTAATGACCATTTTTAAATCCGTTACGTAAATATGATAGATGCTTTTAATTTTATATAAATCTTTTTGCACAGAATCTCTCAAATGGCAAAATATCAATAAGGTTTTTGAACTTTCTAACAAAAGTTTTATATTTATTTGCACATTTCTCGATGCGACCTACATATTAACACGGATGTTTACACTACCAGTACATAAAACCCATTTTTTCCCCTTAAGCATTGTGGTACACTTCCTCTTTTCGTTCCTTCAAATAACAAGTGCATATTCAACTTTTTTTTTTTTTTTAGTAAATAGTTTCAAAGTCAATTCATCGCTACCTATTGAACTTCACCTTGACATAGTTCCATAAATATAGCACTGTTTTAGAAAATAAAAGTGCTGCTGATAAAATATGACATTCTCATTCTTTCCGCGTTAATATTATATATTTAGAATCATACCAAAAAAAGTCCTTGATATTTAAAATATTAGGAATAACTTTTGATGCATAATAAATACGTATAAGAAAACATTCTTTATACATCGAAATAAAAACCAAGTGAGATAACTAATATTTCTCAAATAATTAGAAAACATATTGCTGTTTAAGTAAAAAAATGAAATTAGCAATTGGTAAACTTTAATCTGTTTGAAGAATTTAATAATTACGTTTATTTTCTTCGGTGAGACAGTTCTTCGTCAACTATATTAATTGTATTAATTTAATACAATCAAGCTTCTTTCATAAACTACATCTTATTTCTCCAAATGTTTATAAAAAAAATTATGTTAATGTTACGGTCAGTGTGAATAATAGCTTATTATTAATACTAATCGGTCATTAATAATAATAATCAAATCGGTTAGTATTAATAATAATGACCTATTAGTATTAATAATAATGACCTATTAGTATTAATAATAACCAAATTGCTTAGTATTAATAATAACCAAATTGCTTAGTATTAATAATAACCAAATTGCTTAGTATTAATAATGATCGATTAGTATTAATAATAACCAAATCAGTTAGCATTAATAATGAGCGATTAGTATTATTAATTACCAAATCGGTTAGTATTAATAATGACCGATTAGTATTTATAATAACCAAATCGGTTAGTATTAATAATGACCGATTAGCATTAATAATAATTAAATCAGTTAGTATTAATAATCACCTATTAGTATTAATAACCAAATCGGTTAGTATTAATAATGACCGATTAGTATTAATAATAACCAAATCGGTTAGTATTAATAATGACTGATTAGTATTAATAATAACCAAATCGGTTAGTATTAATAATGACCGATTAGTATTAATAATAACCAAATCGGTTAGTATTAATAATGACCGATTATAATTAATAATAACCAAATCGGTTAGTGTTAATAATGGCCGATTAGTATTAATAATTACCAAATCGGTTAGTATTAATAATGACTGATTAGTATTAATAATGACCGGTTCGTTTTAATAATGACCGAATAGTATTAATAATAACCAAATCTGTTAGTATTAATAGTGACCAAATCGGTTAGTATTAATAGTGACCAAATCGGTTAGTATTAATAATGACCGATTAATATTAATAATAACCAATTATTCACATTGACCTTAACATTAATATGGGTAAAGTATGTAAAATTCCGTTTTTATTATCTGCATTAATAATAAAGTTCAATATATGTGTACGTGTGTTGTCTTTTAACCTACAGATATCAAATTTGGCACATATATACAGTGCCAAATGTACATCTAGGAGCTCAGAAGTGAAAGAAGTCACCTCGGATAAATTTTTTGAAATTATAATTAATTAAAATTAAAATTGAATTTTGGAGTTTTTCAGTAATAATTATCGCACAAAGATGAATTTTACACCAATTTAAAATTTAGAAAATTGAAATTTTAAAGGTACCAGTTTAATAGTAGTGCAAAATTTTGGTGATTTTCTACACTCTTGAAAGTTTTTTTTTGCCCGATTTCCAACAATAGTTTACATTGTTTCCTTGAAGTTCAAACCATTTTCATTGTTTCATCAATTCTCTTTTCATACGATTTTCTTCTGTTGTTGAAAGTCAAAGAAAACGAATTTTATATAATAACTAAGTAGTCTGCGAGACAAGTAAAAGAATGAAATTAGAACACCGCGAAATTAATAAGACAAACGAGCCAGACAGGCAACTGCATTTTTAATAACACCATAAAATCATGAGGCTTGTTTCCATCAGAAAGTTCTATGTTAACAATAATCTGAGTATATATAAGACAGTTAAAATACCGTGAAATGGCCAGGCATAAGTCTTTAGTATCTGGCAGTTTCACGGTATCATTGAGGTAAAGTTATATCTAGACGATTTAATTGTATTTTTAGAAATAATAGCAACGATACATAAATCGTTTTTATGAATTTATGAATTGCTAAACAAACCTGGGACAGTAAAAATAAACAAATATTGTTTGTTGAAATAATAATTTGCGTTTGCAGGGAAATTCTGACTCTAATTCTCTTCAGTTTCCTGAAATCTACATATTATATTTAACCCTTGAAAAAAGAATTATTTTATTTAAGAATATGAAATAATAATAAAAATGAAATAGCAGACCTATGTATTTAGAACTAACAATTCACCAAATTGAACAATTAATAATTAATTTTGTATTACACCAAATAAATAACCACCTATTATCAAGAATAGTATTAAAATCTGCAATTTAAATGTTTAAACTTCTGGTATAATGTTTCTTTAGACATCGAGAATATTATATAATTGATTCGAACCTAACCACTACCATATTCTACAAAGCTAAAATATTTTGCCCTGAAGATCTTAAGCAAAAGAGTTTCTGTCTGCAAATTATTTAAAGGTTTTTGTACCATAACATAAAATATCCTTTTTTTTGTAGTTTATTAATCTGAAACAACAAAAGAGATTACCTATTGAGCAAATACTGAATCTATTCTCCTGCCCTATTTTATTTTTTAAAGCGAAAATTTCAAATACGGTATGAAACCTTTTGTATTAAAATACCTTCAAAAGCAAACAAATGTATTTAATGCCTAAACCAAGCTTTTTTGAATTTTCATATCGCTGTTTGAATTTTTTCTGTAAAAGCACTTAAAAAGGGCTAAACACTTTCACACTATGCAAATTACAAAAGTAAAAATATGATCCACAAGAATTAACTTTGATCCCTTGGAGACATATCTTCAACATCAAACGTATCTGAGTTTCTCTTGCTTATTTATACAAAAATGAACACATATTGTAAAATGAGAATGTTGTAACTACTTAAAGCAGAGAATATTCCCACACTATAAATATTACAAAAATTGACGAATAATTTGGAAAGAACGAATATTATCTTTGGAATCTTATTTTTCTTTTCCTGATTTATACAAAAGGCATTTTTCATTTGCATTTGGAATAGCATTTGAAAAATGAAAATGCTGCCTCTATTTAACCGAAAAGTTCTAGATTTAGCAGATTAACGTCTCATCTTAAAATTACATTTGAGTTATTTTAAGATGAATTTCGTAATTTTGTCTCAAGTCTTTCTATTGACAAAGATTATTTTGTTTCTCTTGTGGCAAAGATAATGCGCCGAATCTCACAATTCTCCTAACTAAACTTTAATACCAAGTCATATCATAGAAAGAAAGTTTGACACTTTCTTTCTGTAAAATATGCCATCGCTGTAGTACCAAAGCAGCTCATTAGGTCACAAATCACACACAATGATACATAAATTTTTTTTGATGTAATAGCTGAAGTAACTAGCACATATGGCAATTTATAATAAAATAAACGATTGCGTAGCAAAAACAGAAATTTGAGGGCCTTACTAATACAAATGTTTATCGTTAATAAAATACTTTGATCAATTTGACTTACGGCATTTCAGTATAATAGTGATGATGTCTTGTAAACCGAGTCGCTGACATGATGAATCCTTCATGGAATAGCGTTTCTGACTTTTGACCTTACAACCTGTTTCCAAGTCACTGTTAGTAACTGCAGTAATGAACGCTTAATATGATTACACCGTAGCTTAAGAATTGTGATAACCGATTAATAATAATAATTGAATTAAGTAAATTCAACTACATTTTTCATTTAGCAAGAGAAAAATAAAGAAAAAAAAACCCACTTATCTTGGGACTTCTATACTTATTTCAAAAATAATAGTCAGCAAATTTCTTAATTGTTCAATATCGACATTTATTTCTTAAAAGTTCACTTATTGTGTGTGCTTGTATTGATTTTTTAATTTGTTGAATTACCACCAAAATATTAAACTTTTGATACATTTCGGTGGTCGTTGATGGGTTTTTTTTTCCAATACTTTTCGTCCCATTCAATTCATCAACGTTTATTACTTGATCTTTGTCACAAATGCTCCTGAGTTTACTTACTTTTATAAAGAAGATAATGTGAGATATTCAAATGCTCAACACCGGTGCCTTAATTCTTTTTATATAAGCTTTCATACCTCCTAAAATTTCATTTTTTATTTCATTATTAAATCAGTTTTTTTTTATCCATTTTACTTCCATAATTCAATCACAAGTAATACTGGTTTATGTCTTTGTAAAAGATTTCAAGCCGAGCATGAAACTTAATCATTCAGTTAATCCAATAAAGATCACTCTAATCCAGACAAATAATATGGGCCTCAAGTAGTGGGAAAAAACTTTTAGAAGTTTCTTTACAAATGGTGTAAGAAATTCCATAAATTTTAGTCATTAAAAATAAAGAAGCGGTCAGCTCTCTTCTTTAAATCTGATAACATTAAATGATGCAATGTCTAATCTAACCGAATATTTTTGTATACGTGTTGCGGGACTATAGGATTTTAATAATATAAAACTTCTGATAACATTAATCGCGATCACATTAAGTAGCGCTTAAATACTTACAAAATATTACAAATAAACAGATTATTTTGATTGAAGGTATCCTATGAAAAAAAAGACGTAATGAATTGAAAATTTAACAACTGTAGTAAAAGACATTTGATAAATATTTCTAGAAATGAATTCTATGATATTACAGAAACAAAAAAGGATAGTTGTAGGAGGATATAAGATTATACTGAAGCACACAAATCGAAAAACTTGCAACCCTCGGAACTTGCAATTTTAATATATATGATGATGCATCTACCGTGTAGAATGTTACAAATAACTAACTATAAAAACGGCAGAGATTTCGGCCAGTGTAATAATGTAGAAAGAAACGATTCTGGTCCTAAAAAACGATACTACGACTATAGTACCAAGGAAAAGATCAATACACATTTTTTTTTAAAGAGAAAATTAAAGTTGGCTGGAAAATATTCTATCTTATGACAGTTTCTTTTCTAAGACAGTATTAGAGGATTATAGGCTGTCGTCAAAATATACATTACCGTCTAAACTTATTTGGCTGCTGTTTTATATAGAAGGCTATATTTATTGTGAGAATTTTAAAATATTTTCTGTAAAAAGAATTTAGAAAAAAAAATGAAGAAAATAATTAAGTTTTCATTTAAAATATGACAATAGAATTATAATATTTATTGAAACTCAGAAAATTTTAACTTTTCAAGCAATTATTTTTTTTTAATTTCACGTATATGATGTATACAAATAAAAATAATTTTAAATATTGAAATATTAAATATCCTCATTTTGATGGATTTAACACTCATTATCCTTATTTTTACAATAATCATCTATCTTTATCGAAAAACCGTATATTAAATTAAATACCGATATTTATTTGAGTTTATAACTCAGAAATCAACGAGGTAGATAAATAAAATCATAATGTTTTCTTTGCTCCAATATTGTAGATGTTTACCAAATTTTCAATAAAATTCAATAGAAATGGTGTGTTTGCTTTTCTATGTGTACTTGTACTAATATCATAACCCAATGGTGTCACTTTCTAGAGTGCACAAAAGAGATTGTAAAAAGATTTTGTACTTTCTAGAGTTAGGTTAAATTATCTCTCCAAAATTGTGGAGGGTTATTTTTCTGTAAAATTGTGGAGTTCTGTAGAATTATAATCAAAAGAGTTTTTTTTTATTTTTAAAAAATTAAATCTTGTCACTGCGGTATGAAAATGTACTAGTAAAGAAAATATTACACATGAATACAATCCCGTATTCATATACACTATTTTAACTTGATCCTTATTCAAAGTTATATAACAAAATTAAAAGGAGAGAAACCGACGATTTTTAAAAACTACATCAAAGAGTTTTCTTATGAGTCATTTCTTTTTTCCCCAATATAATTTAAATTTGAATACCTTACGAAATTTAATTTCCAATTACTAGTAATTCTATTATATCAAATGATCTGTCTGTGTCTTTAATGGGTGCATTTGAGTAGACATTGTTGTTGAAACAGTTGCACTGACTGTGTACTCAATGATTAGCTATTGGGAAATGTGTTTGAGAATCGTCTACATCTCGGATCTAACTTTAGCGAACACGCATGAATGAATGACATTTTGCAATCATATTGTACATGAATTTCAATATGATGTATTTAATTCTACTTTAATGAGACTAGCCGCTGCTATAAGTCATTTCAATACAGAATTTCAGTATAAAAAATGTGAAAATTAAAAGTAATCTAATTATTTTTCTTCAGCAACAAATTAAAATCCTCCACCGTGTGATCATGTTTTAATACACCTCATAAAATAAATTTATTATTAATATCATCAATTCATTATTTGTTCAATGATATTATAATATTCTAAGGTATGAATTATTAAAATGTTACTATTTTGAGGGCAAGTTTCGTTCGCTTGTATTAAAAAAATGTTTATCAACAGATTATAGAAATAAAAATAATGCTATATCTTCCTTTATCTCTCACAATGTGAAAATAGAACAAAATAAGTTGACTCAACAAAGGAAATAGACCTTATGAACAATTTAGTTTTTATGAATTGGTTAGCAATATATTGAGTAAAATGGGCAAAAGTTTGTTAAATATCCATATTTTTTTAGAGTTGATAAGTTTCATAGGGTTATAAATTTAGTATAAATTGTATGATGATATAATGATATATATGAAATAATGGATATGATATAATGATATAATGGAAATAACCTTTATATGGTAAGTTACTGCACCTAGAGCTGACAAATTTGGTTAGAAACTAATTCTTGATCAGTTAAGTACTAAGAAAATATATTTCAAAGTTTTGATACAATTTCGGAGAATATATACTTCGTAGAATAATTTTTGCTTACCAAACACAAAGAAAATCACATTTATATTAAAGAATATTTTAGTTGCTTAAAAACATTATTTAAAATACACAGCGTAATACATATAATTGAATTTTCAGATAAAGATCACTTTTAAAATTCCAAATTTGAAAATATTTTTAACTTTTTAAAAACTTTTTAAACGGATTTTAAGGATTATCGCATTTTAATAATTTAAGAACACAGCACTTAACATTGAAATGATTATTGATATATATACTTCGAATATATACCGAATATATTCGGAGAATATATACTTCGTAGAATAATTTTTGTTTACAAAACACAAAGAAAATCACATTTATATTAAAGAATATTTTGGTTGCTTAAAAAACATTATTTAAAATACACAGCATAATACATATAGTTGAATTTTCAGATAAAGACCACTTTTAAAATTCCAAATTTAAAAATATTTTTAAAGACTTTTTAAAACTTTTTTCAAACGGATTTTAAGGATTATTGCATTTTAATAATATAAGAACACAGCACTTAACATTGAAATGATTATTGATTGATAGCAAAAAATATATACATATTACTAAATTACAAA
Source organism: Argiope bruennichi (assembly GCF_947563725.1). Lineage (NCBI taxonomy): Eukaryota > Metazoa > Arthropoda > Arachnida > Araneae > Araneidae > Argiope > Argiope bruennichi. The sequence goes on along the minus strand of NC_079151.1, from coordinate 108,056,349 downwards.
TAAAACTGAATAGTTAGTTTCTTCTAAGCACCCAACAATTAAATGATACTACCGCACTGAACTGCAAATGACCGATCATCAGTTCCTGAGATAAGATAATGGTATAAATTCAAATCTGTGGTCATCATCCAAATGATGTTTAATATTAATAAAATATAATCTTTACTAACAATTAATTAATAGCAATAAAACTGGAATTTTCTCACTTAAAAATCGATTTTCATGATATGATTTTGAAACCCTCAGGCCTCGGAAGCTCGATGCATGCCCTCCAAGGTGAATTTAAATTTAATCGAAATTTAAAGTGCCTTTCTGGAAATGTTGTAGAATGTTATCGCAGGAAATAAGATTTTTAGTGGCATCAATATTTTTCCATGCAATTGCGTCCTCTAGTTCTAATAATTTTTTCAAAAAAAAAATTATAAGCGCATTTTTAAAAATGTTTTTTTAGGTTAGTAGTAAATTTCTACATATTTTACGATGATACTAAACATATATTTTTGTGTGCTCATTATCGCTGAAATATAATCAAGAAGTATACATGAAACAAGCATAAAAACAAAATTATGTTACGAAATTTTTGTGCAAATATTCAAAACTTCTCTAAATTTTTAATTTTTTCTTCTAATTTCTATGGCAATGTTTTATATAAAAAAATGACGGGTAGAAATCGTTTCTTAATACTTGTTAGCAGAATAAATCTTGATGTGTTTTTTTTTTCACGCAATATACATTTAATGTGCAAACGATTTCAAATTCACTTGAAGAATATTTACGTTTTAATTATTTTTAAAAATATTTACACCAGAATCGTCTGTAATGAAATATGCCTTTTTTTCTTGACTGAGAATTTCAAATGTTTTTAGTCTTTCTTCATGTATCTCTTTCTTTGTTGCTCATTCGCTTCTTTTGTTAATCTCAAAACCTTTCAAAAACCTTTCGAAACAGAATTTTTTGGTGATAAATCAGGACTTAAAAATAGGAAAGATCTTCATCTTACTGATCATCATCAGTAATGATGCAAGACTGCAGAATTGCCAGAAGCGCCATCTTTGTATTTCTAAATAAACTAAAAGTAAAAGGCCTTCGATAGATTAATGAACAGCTTTTTCTAATTGGCATATGCCACTAATTGAGTAATGAGACCAGAAGTTACGGAATATCGCTAAAGTTTTGACGTTGTTTGGAACTAAGTTAAGAAATTTTAAAGAAATTATCTAGGATATTAACCATTGTTTAGACCTGATTTATTTCTTTAGATATCGTTATCAACCACATATTTTATATGAAAGTTTTGGATCATCTAAATAAAATGTAATCTTAATTTGAACGAACCATAATTGTTTTTAATTTGGATTTCAGTTTTAAATTACTTTTCAAAGTCTCCAGTCATATTAAAATTGCATTGAATAATTGCATACAGTTTTATAATTACAAATTATGCAGTGGATTCTGAAAAATTGTTTGAAAATTTAAGGAACAAGTCAGAAATTCAGAAAAAAAAAGATAAATTTTGCTAAAGTAAATTGGATTAAGAAACAATTAAAGTATGCAATTGGTAAAGGATTATTTTAACCATTACCGAATGTTTAATTCTGCACATGACTTTTTACTTGATCTCAAATAAGTTTCCAAAACCATGTGGAAATTATTTTTATGTAATAGTATTTTCTAAAGCTATTATGTATGTACACTTAACATCGCACTTCCGTATCTATAGCATATGTGGCCTCTTTCCGGTTTGGTATATGTGTAGATAATTACAAAAAAATAAATAGAAAAATATGCACTGCGATCAATTTTAAAGAAACATACAAATGACAAAATACGAATACACACAATGTAGAAAAAAATAATAGAAACTAGAATGAAAAATATATGGAGTACAATAAAACTAGATGAATGAACATGATAATGTACAAAATGAGCGAAAAATAAAGCAATTATAAAAATGAGGTGTACTAGAGGAGGCTAGAAAATACTATGACTTCTATTTAAGAATGTACTATGAATAAAATGTGGGGAATATTAAAATATTGCATAAAAAAATTGATAGAATTCATCTAATTGGAATAATTCTACACGATCAATTAGGAATTTAATCGTTTATTATTCTTTTATTTAATGATGAATTATCAAAGACTCTTTTGTACCAAAGACTTTCTGGCGAAAATGAAGGTTTTCTAAGGTGCCATGAAAAAGTTAAAGAGCAGGATGTCTGAAAATGAATGGGATCACCGACTTCTATGCAAGAGCAAAAGTTATCCTTTCACCATGGAATTCTCTATTCACGGAATCCTCTAACCATGGAATACTCTAACCAGAAAATGGGCCATATCCTGTGACAAACAGGTTTCTTCACGAATCCAGGAATAGAGAAGTATTGCAATTTCGATGATTTTTTTCGATGATTTTATGATGTTTAGATGATTTTATAAACTGAAAAGCCAACGTTTCCCTGTCCCAAAGGTCATTAACAAAGAGACCTTTGGTACAGACTCCTCAAACCTTGACGGAAGAATCATACTTTTGGATTTCTCCCATGAGTGTTATCAGAAAAAGTAGTCGAAATGGCCAAACAAACCTAAAAAATTGAATTTTTTGTCAAGTAACAATCATTTTTGTTTCCTCATATATAATTTAATTATTTGCTCAGTATTGCTAAGTTATTGCTTTTTCTATTTCTATATTAGTGTCTATCCAACGTAATATTTTTTTTTAATTCCAAATAACAGATTTTTGGTTGATCTGCTTTTTCCCCGCTGTTACTTTTTTTATTAATAACAGGAGATTTTATAGTTTCGAGTTAATATTAGATCTTGCTGAAATACAATGGGTAAATATATATTTATAACTGTCTTGGAGAAATAATAAAAAAAGAATAATTTTGAAATTTCTTATAATTAAATTTATTTAATAACAGGAAATATAACACTCACTTATCAGTAATATACAAACATATAAGCCATTACACATATATTAAATGAAAAGGATATTTAGTACAGACATTGTTCATTTACAACCACTCAGGAATGAATCGCAATTGTTATTCAATTATAAATTTTCAAAATATCTATATTATTTAATAACAGGAAATATAACACTCACTTATCAGTAATATACAAACATATAAGCATTACACATATATTAAATGAAAAGGATATTTAGTACAGACATTGTTCATTTACAACCACTCAGGAATGAATCGCAATTGTTATTCAATTATAAATTTTCAAAATATCTATATTATTTAATAACAGGAAATATAACACTCACTTATCAGTAGTATACAAACATATAAGCATTACACATATATTAAATGAAAAGGATATTTAGTACAGACATTGTTCATTTACAACCACTCAGGAATGAATCGCAATTGTTATTCAATTATAAATTTTCAAAATATCTATATTATTTAATAACAGGAAATATAACACTCACTTATCAGTAATATACAAACATATAAGCATTACACATATATTAAATGAAAAGGATATTTAGTACAGACATTGTTCATTTACAACCACTCAGGAATGAATCGCAATTGTTATTCAATTATAAATTTTCAAAATATCTATATTATTTAATAACAGGAAATATAACACTCACTTATCAGTAATATACAAACATATAAGCATTACACATATATAAAATGAAAAGGATATTTAGTACAGACATTGTTCATTTACAACCACTCAGGAATGAATCGCAATTGTTATTCAATTATAAATTTTCAAAATATCTATATTATTTAATAACAGGAAATATAACACTCACTTATCAGTAATATACAAACATATAAGCATTACACATATATTAAATGAAAAGGATATTTAGTACAGACATTGTTCATTTACAACCACTCAGGAATGAATCGCAATTGTTATTCAATTATAAATTTTCAAAATATCTATATTATTTAATAACAGGAAATATAACACTCACTTATCAGTAATATACAAACATATAAGCATTACACATATATTAAATGAAAAGGATATTTAGTACAGACATTGTTCATTTACAACCACTCAGGAATGAATCGTAATTGTTATTCAATTATAAATTTTCAAAATATCTATATTATTTAATAACAGGAAATATAACACTCACTTATCAGTAATATACAAACATATAAGCATTACACATATATTAAATGAAAAGGATATTTAGTACAGACATTGTTCATTTACAACCACTCAGGAATGAATCGCAATTGTTATTCAATTATAAATTTTCAAAATATCTATATTATTTAATAACAGGAAATATAACACTCACTTATCAGTAATATACAAACATATAAGCATTACACATATATTAAATGAAAAGGATATTTAGTACAGACATTGTTCATTTACAACCACTCAGGAATGAATCGCAATTGTTATTCAATTATAAATTTTCAAAATATCTATATTATTTAATAACAGGAAATATAACACTCACTTATCAGTAATATACAAACATATAAGCATTACACATATATTAAATGAAAAGGATATTTAGTACAGACATTGTTCATTTACAACCACTCAGGAATGAATCGTAATTGTTATTCAATTATAAATTTTCAAAATATCTATATTATTTAATAACAGGAAATATAACACTCACTTATCAGTAATATACAAACATATAAGCATTACACATATATTAAATGAAAAGGATATTTAGTACAGACATTGTTCATTTACAACCACTCAGGAATGAATCGCAATTGTTATTCAATTATAAATTTTCAAAATATCTATATTATTTAATAACAGGAAATATAACACTCACTTATCAGTAATATACAAACATATAAGCATTACACATATATTAAATGAAAAGGATATTTAGTACAGACATTGTTCATTTACAACCACTCAGGAATGAATCGCAATTGTTATTCAATTATAAATTTTCAAAATATCTATATTATTTAATAACAGGAAATATAACACTCACTTATCAGTAATATACAAACATATAAGCATTACACATATATTAAATGAAAAGGATATTTAGTACAGACATTGTTCATTTACAACCACTCAGGAATGAATCGCAATTGTTATTCAATTATAAATTTTCAAAATATCTATATTATTTAATAACAGGAAATATAACACTCACTTATCAGTAATATACAAACATATAAGCATTACACATATATTAAATGAAAAGGATATTTAGCACAGACATTGTTCATTTACAACCACTCAGGAATGAATCGTAATTGTTATTCAATTATAAATTTTCAAAATATCTATATTATTTAATAACAGGAAATATAACACTCACTTATCAGTAATATACAAACATATAAGCATTACACATATATTAAATGAAAAGGATATTTAGTACAGACATTGTTCATTTACAACCACTCAGGAATGAATCGCAATTGTTATTCAATTATAAATTTTCAAAATATCTATATTATTTAATAACAGGAAATATAACACTCACTTATCAGTAATATACAAACATATAAGCATTACACATATATTAAATGAAAAGGATATTTAGTACAGACATTGTTCATTTACAACCACTCAGGAATGAATCATAATTGTTATTCAATTATAAATTTTCAAAATATCTATATTATTTAATAACAGGAAATATAACACTCACTTATCAGTAATATACAAACATATAAGCATTACACATATATTAAATGAAAAGGATATTTAGTACAGACATTGTTCATTTACAACCACTCAGGAATGAATCGTAATTGTTATTCAATTATAAATTTTCAAAATATCTATATTATTTAATAACAGGAAATATAACACTCACTTATCAGTAATATACAAACATATAAGCATTACACATATATTAAATGAAAAGGATATTTAGTACAGACATTGTTCATTTACAACCACTCAGGAATGAATCGCAATTGTTATTCAATTATAAATTTTCAAAATATCTATATTATTTAATAACAGGAAATATAACACTCACTTATCAGTAATATACAAACATATAAGCATTACACATATATTAAATGAAAAGGATATTTAGTACAGACATTGTTCATTTACAACCACTCAGGAATGAATCGCAATTGTTATTCAATTATAAATTTTCAAAATATCTATATTATTTAATAACAGGAAATATAACACTCACTTATCAGTAATATACAAACATATAAGCATTACACATATATTAAATGAAAAGGATATTTAGTACAGACATTGTTCATTTACAACCACTCAGGAATGAATCGCAATTGTTATTCAATTATAAATTTTCAAAATATCTATATTATTTAATAACAGGAAATATAACACTCACTTATCAGTAGTATACAAACATATAAGCATTACACATATATTAAATGAAAAGGATATTTAGTACAGACATTGTTCATTTACAACCACTCAGGAATGAATTGCAATTGTTATTCAATTATAAATTTTCAAAATATCTATATTATTTAATAACAGGAAATATAACACTCACTTATCAGTAATATACAAACATATAAGCATTACACATATATTAAATGAAAAGGATATTTAGTACAGACATTGTTCATTTACAACCACTCAGGAATGAATCGCAATTGTTATTCAATTATAAATTTTCAAAATATCTATATTATTTAATAACAGGAAATATAACACTCACTTATCAGTAATATACAAACATATAAGCATTACACATATATAAAATGAAAAGGATATTTAGTACAGACATTGTTCATTTACAACCACTCAGGAATGAATCGCAATTGTTATTCAATTATAAATTTTCAAAATATCTATATTATTTAATAACAGGAAATATAACACTCACTTATCAGTAATATACAAACATATAAGCATTACACATATATTAAATGAAAAGGATATTTAGTACAGACATTGTTCATTTACAACCACTCATTAATGAATCGCAATTGTTATTCAATTATAAATTTTCAAAATATCTATATTATTTAATAACAGGAAATATAACACTCACTTATCAGTAATATACAAACATATAAGCATTACACATATATTAAATGAAAAGGATATTTAGTACAGACATTGTTCATTTACAACCACTCAGGAATGAATCGCAATTGTTATTCAATTATAAATTTTCAAAATATCTATATTATTTAATAACAGGAAATATAACACTCACTTATCAGTAGTATACAAACATATAAGCATTACACATATATTAAATGAAAAGGATATTTAGTACAGACATTGTTCATTTACAACCACTCAGGAATGAATTGCAATTGTTATTCAATTATAAATTTTCAAAATATCTATATTATTTAATAACAGGAAATATAACACTCACTTATCAGTAATATACAAACATATAAGCATTACACATATATTAAATGAAAAGGATATTTAGTACAGACATTGTTCATTTACAACCACTCAGGAATGAATCGCAATTGTTATTCAATTATAAATTTTCAAAATATCTATATTATTTAATAACAGGAAATATAACACTCACTTATCAGTAATATACAAACATATAAGCATTACACATATATAAAATGAAAAGGATATTTAGTACAGACATTGTTCATTTACAACCACTCAGGAATGAATCGCAATTGTTATTCAATTATAAATTTTCAAAATATCTATATTATTTAATAACAGGAAATATAACACTCACTTATCAGTAATATACAAACATATAAGCATTACACATATATTAAATGAAAAGGATATTTAGTACAGACATTGTTCATTTACAACCACTCAGGAATGAATCGCAATTGTTATTCAATTATAAATTTTCAAAATATCTATATTATTTAATAACAGGAAATATAACACTCACTTATCAGTAATATACAAACATATAAGCATTACACATATATTAAATGAAAAGGATATTTAGTACAGACATTGTTCATTTACAACCACTCAGGAATGAATCGTAATTGTTATTCAATTATAAATTTTCAAAATATCTATATTATTTAATAACAGGAAATATAACACTCACTTATCAGTAATATACAAACATATAAGCATTACACATATATTAAATGAAAAGGATATTTAGTACAGACATTGTTCATTTACAACCACTCAGGAATGAATCGCAATTGTTATTCAATTATAAATTTTCAAAATATCTATATTATTTAATAACAGGAAATATAACACTCACTTATCAGTAATATACAAACATATAAGCATTACACATATATTAAATGAAAAGGATATTTAGTACAGACATTGTTCATTTACAACCACTCAGGAATGAATCGCAATTGTTATTCAATTATAAATTTTCAAAATATCTATATTATTTAATAACAGGAAATATAACACTCACTTATCAGTAATATACAAACGTATAAGCATTACACATATATTAAATGAAAAGGATATTTAGCACAGACATTGTTCATTTACAACCACTCAGGAATGAATCGTAATTGTTATTCAATTATAAATTTTCAAAATATCTATATTATTTAATAACAGGAAATATAACACTCACTTATCAGTAATATACAAACATATAAGCATTACACATATATTAAATGAAAAGGATATTTAGTACAGACATTGTTCATTTACAACCACTCAGGAATGAATCGCAATTGTTATTCAATTATAAATTTTCAAAATATCTATATTATTTAATAACAGGAAATATAACACTCACTTATCAGTAATATACAAACATATAAGCATTACACATATATTAAATGAAAAGGATATTTAGTACAGACATTGTTCATTTACAACCACTCAGGAATGAATCATAATTGTTATTCAATTATAAATTTTCAAAATATCTATATTATTTAATAACAGGAAATATAACACTCACTTATCAGTAATATACAAACATATAAGCATTACACATATATTAAATGAAAAGGATATTTAGTACAGACATTGTTCATTTACAACCACTCAGGAATGAATCGTAATTGTTATTCAATTATAAATTTTCAAAATATCTATATTATTTAATAACAGGAAATATAACACTCACTTATCAGTAATATACAAACATATAAGCATTACACATATATTAAATGAAAAGGATATTTAGTACAGACATTGTTCATTTACAACCACTCAGGAATGAATCGCAATTGTTATTCAATTATAAATTTTCAAAATATCTATATTATTTAATAACAGGAAATATAACACTCACTTATCAGTAATATACAAACATATAAGCATTACACATATATTAAATGAAAAGGATATTTAGTACAGACATTGTTCATTTACAACCACTCAGGAATGAATCATAATTATTATTCAATTATAAATTTTCAAAATATCTATATTATTTAATAACAGGAAATATAACACTCACTTATCAGTAATATACAAACATATAAGCATTACACATATATTAAATGAAAAGGATATTTAGTACAGACATTGTTCATTTACAACCACTCAGGAATGAATCGTAATTGTTATTCAATTATAAATTTTCAAAATATCTATATTATTTAATAACAGGAAATATAACACTCACTTATCAGTAATATACAAACATATAAGCATTACACATATATTAAATGAAAAGGATATTTAGTACAGACATTGTTCATTTACAACCACTCAGGAATGAATCGCAATTGTTATTCAATTATAAATTTTCAAAATATCTATATTATTTAATAACAGGAAATATAACACTCACTTATCAGTAATATACAAACATATAAGCATTACACATATATTAAATGAAAAGAATATTTAGTACAGACATTGTTCATTTACAACCACTCAGGAATGAATCGCAATTGTTATTCAATTATAAATTTTCAAAATATCTATATTATTTAATAACAGGAAATATAACACTCACTTATCAGTAATATACAAACATATAAGCATTACACATATATTAAATGAAAAGGATATTTAGTACAGACATTGTTCATTTACAACCACTCAGGAATGAATCGCAATTGTTATTCAATTATAAATTTTCAAAATATCTATATTATTTAATAACAGGAAATATAACACTCACTTATCAGTAATATACAAACATATAAGCATTACACATATATTAAATGAAAAGGATATTTAGTACAGACATTGTTCATTTACAACCACTCAGGAATGAATCGCAATTGTTATTCAATTATAAATTTTCAAAATATCTATATTATTTAATAAAAGGAAATATAACACTCACTTATCAGTAATATACAAACATATAAGCATTACACATATATTAAATGAAAAGGATATTTAGTACAGACATTGTTCATTTACAACCACTCAGGAATGAATCGCAATTGTTATTCAATTATAAATTTTCAAAATATCTATATTATTTAATAACAGGAAATATAACACTCACTTATCAGTAATATACAAACATATAAGCATTACACATATATTAAATGAAAAGGATATTTAGTACAGACATTGTTCATTTACAACCACTCAGAAATGAATCGCACTTGTTATTCAATTATAAATTTTCAAAATATCTATATTATTTAATAACAGGAAATATAACACTCACTTATCAGTAATATACAAACATATAAGCATTACACATATATTAAATGAAAAGGATATTTAGTACAGACATTGTTCATTTACAACCACTCAGGAATGAATCGTAATTGTTATTCAATTATAAATTTTCAAATTATCTATATTATTTAATAACAGGAAATATAACACTCACTTATCAGTAATATACAAACATATAAGCATTACACATATATTAAATGAAAAGGATATTTAGTACAGACATTGTTCATTTACAACCACTCAGGAATGAATCGCAATTGTTATTCAATTATAAATTTTCAAAATATCTATATTATTTAATATTCTGTTCTTAATTCATAATATTTTTAAAGACACTTTGGGTGCTCACTTTTATTAAGGAGATTAAATTAGTAACAAACTTTGCTACCTCATTAATATATAATTCTCTTAATTATCAAATATTTTCTAACTCATGCATTCTTTAACACTTTTTGTTTACAAACAAATTAAAAAAATATAAAATCTGAAATAGCGCGTCTTTCTTTTTCTATTATAGGTGAAATTTCTCCAAATGACTATTACTTGATAACTTTTATAAACCGGAAATATGAATTAATGTTCTGTGCGAAAATTGCCGTAACTGGAGAACCCATTCATCCGAAGCCTTCCTTTCTCATCTCAAAATCCCCTTCCAACTAATCACAGAGTAGCTTTTGCCATTAAGCAGATTAATAATCCTCAACAACAATATACGGTCGTTTGCATATATCAGACCAAGTTGCAAGTTAAAAGGGTCCGCAGATTTTCGAACACACTTTGATGGTTTTCTAAACGGCATCATCTCTAAATCGTCCAAAGTACTTAATTAATCTCAGATGATATGTCGGGCGAAATCCTTTTTAGAAATAGGTCGGGAGAGGGAGGAGGTCAGAAAAAGGACGAGAACATTGTTGGAACGATGAGAATCCTATTATTAAAGACTATTAAACTTAGGCAGGTTTGTACTAACATGTTGGTCGTTAAATCAATGCACATGTTCATGTGAATTAAATGCTTTTAATTGAAAAAAATTAGAGAGTGTCATCAATTTACGACTTACTGCCTGATTCATTGAATTTAACTGTGTATTTCATGAAGAAAACTCTGTATATTTAAATATATTTGAACGTAAATTTAAAGAATTACATACATTTAGGCTTTTTAAAATTTATGACAGTCTGTTCTGAAAAAGAGGCACTGTTATTTTAATCTTACATTAACGATTAGGTCAGTTTCAGATGATCAGGTGCCTCCCGTTTAACGGCCAGGAAAATGCTTCGTTGCTAAAAAATGAAGAGAAATGCAAAACTAAATAACAAAAAGCATTTGAATGAATTCCGTTAGCTCAATTCGGATAGCATCTAACTATTAATTTATTTTCAGTTCAAATAAGGTCCATAATCTGTTATACTGTAAAAGTCCATACTACATTCCAGATCATTCTTTAAAATTCTGGATAAATATTCTTTTTAATATTCCCCCCCCCCCTTTCCTCGTCATTATTTTCATAATCTGCTTTTTCGTCATTTTTTATTATGATTTTGATTATATTTCGTTATTTTTTATTAGCACTTGTTATTATTTATGATCTAGGCAATTTTAGATCCTCTACTATTTAAATTCCATGTTAAATTAATCTGCCAAATGATTAATTACGTTGCTAATCAAGTTATTTATTAGACACTAAATTCATTAGCGTCTAATAAATAACTAAAAAACGTTTTCCTTTTAATTATTCTTTTCCGATTTGTTTTAATTCGAAAATAATTATTTATTAATTGTGTAATATTTCTAACCATAGCTTTAAAAAATGTTTTTCCGTATTTCATCTTAGTCCTTTTTTGATGAAATTAAAATCGACTTGCACATGCGCAGAAGCTCAGAAGGTCTCTAAATCCAAAAGCAGATAACACCTGCATTTCTTCACCCGCTCGCCAAAAATATTTTATTTTTAATCTTATTTAATTGAAATACTCACTCAAATTATTTCTTCAAAAGCTTGCTTAAATCATATCAAAAGGCTAAGCATAATTTCGGTAGCTATGCAATTTACAGAGATTAAATTTTAAATTCAGTCTTGCACTAATAAAAAGATTTACCTCAAACTGAATTTCAAATTCAATCCTTTTAGGTGATAAGTTCTTTCAAATGTAAAAGTCAAAGCGTCTAAAGATTATATAAATTTCTTATTATTTGAAAGAGAAGGCAGTTTCGGAGACAGTGAAGAGACTTTCGTTTTATTTCCGTCCTAGAAGACATGATTTTTTGTACAAGTAAAAGCGACGAGCCCAACACAGAACGACACATCATGAAATGTTGAAAGGCTGATGAAAATTTTATCCCGGTGAATATATACTGTGAGATTTTAATAAGGATTTCCATCACGTGTCAATTGTCATCACGTCACAAGTAAGGGAATCATAGGGATCTTTTAAAAAAAGGTGCTTAGCTGGACCTTATTTTATCCCTTCACTCAGAGTGTGGGAATCGCTGACTAAAACATTTTCACAGAGCTTTTGTTGCATTAATTAAATAGAAAAAGTGGAATGGGATCAGGAAATAAGAAAATATTTTAGAATGAAGTTAATATAGGCTAATGTAGGACAAAACTTTGGAAATTAATTAAGCATGAATTAGATTTTAATATATATATATATATATATATATATATATATATATATATATATATATATATATATATATATTAGATGAAGAAAAATCTATCGTTAAAAAGATAGAATCTTTGGAAGATAGATGTTACCATCACCAGAAGAGTTTTTCAGAGTATTAGAATCCACTTAATTTTGCGAAACCACCTTCTCTAGTTCAGAAAATATCTTCCTCTGTGTAACTTGGAAGTTCTCATATTCTTTTCTGAACTCTTACATTATTTATGTCTTGTGCAGGAAAAAAATGCTTTCTTCAGATTTATAAAGGTTTTTCTAAAAATGTAGACGAATGAGTAGTTGCATTTGATAAACTCATATATACTACTATCTAAATATCAATGAATCATAAAATACATTCCGTTATTCTTTTATAAACTTCCATTATTGGTGGACAATATATTATCTATAGAAATAATTAACTAAAAGATCAATAGTATAAAAGATTTCATAATAGTGTCTCTGAAAATAACGCTATTTAAACTATGTTGAATTAACAATGTCATTTTAACTGAAATTCTATAGTTCAAACCATCCATATTTTAAAAATTATTTAAAACTTTGTTTCGGCAAAGTGAAAGAGATTTAAATTAAAATTTTGCATAAATGGCAGTTATTTTATTGGAAATGTATAGTTTTGACATCAATAATTCCAATTTGCACATTTTTATTTACTTTTTTCCATATCTGATTCATTTAAGTTCACATATCAATTTTCAAATAGCATTATCTTCCAATAGGGGAACTTGAAATTAAATTATTGTGGAGATTTAACATAAATAATCGAATGTGATTGCCAGAATTGAAACAAATATTTCGTTAAATGGACAGACCAGTAGATAAAGAAATATAAGGCAAAATTTTTGATTTGCAATGATTATTTGAATCTAAATCACAAATATAAATCACTCATTGAATAATGCAAAATTTTTTGATTACCAAACCACTCATGAATAATATACGACTGGTGCATTACTTACATATGGCTTTGAATAAAACAGCATTCCAAAACTGGTATTCAAGATCTAATCTAGAAACTCGAACATAGAATTTCATCGTTTTAATTCACATGAAGATCACTGCCAGATTATTTCTGAGTATAAATAACTAAAACAGGCAGAACAAATCGTTGCCAGATGTTTGAACATTACTCATTTCAAGTACAAACCACTGAGCAATGTTCAAATATCTGGCAATGAAAGTGGTCTCGCACAGAATTTTACTCTCCAATAAAGATCTTAAATTTCTCTCCCCCACACAAAATTGTGAACCTTGCAAAGGCCTTATATTACATTGACGAATACGAAATATTGATATTTTGGCTTGAATCTGGTGTTTCTACAGAATATATATTTCTAATATGTATTTTAGATGTCTTTTTTTCTCATCAATTGTTACCAAAATTTGACGCGAAACTGCAATTAGTCATAAGAATACATACAGAATTTCATTGATTTAAGTCATTGCATATATGAGTTATTGTATATACAGGCATACGAAAGTACAGACTAATGTACAGTCAACCCATTAAGAGACGCAATTCAAAATTGACAAAATTTACATTTTAGATGCTAAACCTGTTTATCAAATTTTATTTATCTAGCTCTTTATGTTCTGACTTGTTGAGAAAAGACATGTAAACTTTCTCCGAATAGATTTCGTTCAAAATTTGATAAAAATCTACAAATTTTGACAAAACTCCATGTGCGAAACATCGCCCCCAAAGAGGGGATAACAAAATTGGAATTGAGAAACTTCCGGCATAGTGGTTATTTCTCGCCGTCCTCGTGGGTATAAAAATTCTCTTTAGGGGAAACCTCTTACTATTGACAGAGCATTTCTCTTATGGGAGAGGGTGTATCGTCGCCAGTGATGGTCATTTGCTTCATTTTCTGACTTTACTGCTGTAACGTACGATCATTTATAATTTTCCGTATTCTTCAAGTCGGCAATGAATGCTAAATTTCATTCGTCAAGCTCAAAGCGGTTTTGAGTTATCATATTCATAGAAAGATTCTAAATATTATTTTAACTGTGGAAATTTATGCATAATCAACAAAATGCATTTTTCAAACTCATGAAAGTCTTAAAATTTTTAATTTGTCAAAATTCCGAGTTCGAATTTTTTGATGATACAATACTTCATCTGTACTTTTGTACAATATTTCGTCTGCACTTTCTATACAAGACTGTTTCTTTAAACAAAACGCTTTTGAGTACTCAGTGATTTATGAGAAAAAAAAACTTTAAAAAAATCTGCCTTAAAAGATTATCATCAATTAATTCATAAAAAGCATCAACATCGTAGATATTCTCAAATATTTTATGAATAAAACATGATATTAAAAAGTAAGTATATTCTAAAAAGAGACCGTCATGGCATTGAAATTATATCTATGATTTGTACACGATTTACGAATTGCATAATTCATAAATTCCAGGTATGTCAACAAAATATAGATGGTTAATCTCGGAAACACGTGCGAAGAAAATATTTCAATTCTTAACAACCTCCAAGAATCAATCTCGAAACTTGATGCTATTGAAATCTCTGTATCCATATATATAGACATCAGATCTGATATGAAATAGTGAATTCGAAGTATTTTCTTCGCTAAATTCTGATTCATTAATATTTGCATAAAACTGCATTTTATGTTCATACATGCTAAGACGAATGTTATTTTTTGTCAGTAAATATAAGAGGACTCGCACGATGTCAGATTTTTAATCTATAATACACTATGGAAGAACAATTGATTTACTGAGTTTGAAATATTTCTTAATCCTTTTTTTTTCGATAGTAGAATTCTTGTTCCTATGTTAGAACTTAAAAATAATATTTCTTTTAGATTAATCCTTCAGCTTTGTACATTATTAGTATTATTAATACATTAGCTTTGTACATTAGCTAGTATTATTAATATATTATCATTATGTGATAATATATTTATAATGCTAGAATGAAGAAAGTGTGATATTTTTACTTAACATTTTTGTTAGATAACTTTTTAATTTTCAAAAAAGAAAATCAGAGAAAATATTGTAATCGGCAAAAAATTTCAATGTAAAATTTTGACGAATCTCCACTTTTTAGACCACCTGAATTTCAAAAATAGATTTTTAAGCATTATGTCTGTTTGTGTATCTATGAACTAGATGAATAAAAAATGCTTTGAGCTAGACGGATGAAATTTGGTGCATGGACTTACAACCAAATTAGTAGTTTTCTATCAAATGTTGTATAAAATTCATGCAGAAGTCTGTCCGTCTAACTGTCCGAGTACAAGTGAACTCAATAAGTACAAAACGCAAAGAGCTGAAAATATATAGAAGAAATATATTGGTACATATGTTGAGGATCTAAGTTAGAGATTCTTATCACATTTTAAATTAAATCTGACAAACTGTTGACCGTCTGTCTGTATGTACTTTCGCATTCATTTAATAACAACAAAATAAAACGCAGTAATTTAAATCAATGGCATTCTGTGTATTATCTATATTCTACCGAAAATCTATATTTCTTCATTATTGTTCAATAATGTAATATAAAGCATTTTTTGCCTTACTTAAGGGCCAGAATTTTCTACGAGAATTATTGGAGAGTATGTGCAGAGATTTCTAGGAGGCCACTTCCGCTGATTTTAATAAAAGTATATACCAATATAATGATAAACATTATTAGGATAAATATACTCTAATAATGATTATAATAGTATTTCATACTATTTATAATTTCTTATGTATATAAAATAATGGATTTCATGAATTTTCTTAATAGCAAGTTAAGAGAAATAAAAACGATACATATATTTTTTGTCTTCTAGAATTTCAAAAATTACTATTAGAAAAAAAGATTGAAACGAATCCGCATTCTTAGTTAATCGACATATGCTGCCATCTATCGAAAATTTAATGAAATAAATAAAGATGTCTAAAATTAAATCACAGCCATTATATAATGAAATATTTTGCTTACTAATATAGAAAAGGAGGAAAAAGCAAATAAAATATTTCTATTACTAATTGAAAAAAAGGGAAAAATGAAACAAAATATTTTTATATTAAATTTCATTTTTATAATTTCGGTAATGACAGTAACTATCTGTATTTAGGTTTCAAATGAGGGAAATAACTCCATTTTTATTTCGTTTTCCATAATTTTAACGTAGTCATTAGAATTAAATAAAATATTTCTTATAAGAAAGGAGTTTCGAAAAATTTGAAAATATTTAAATTTATTAAATATTTAGAAAATATTTAGATTTAACAGAAGTAAAAAACTTTATTAAAATCTTAATTCCGTACATCCAAAAAGCTCAATTGGAAATATGACTGTCTGTGAGGACGATTAACGGTTTTCAGGCAGACAGATGAAATCTGGCACACAGGGGAAAATATATTTTTATATGAAGTAACAAAGAGAAAGTATTATAATAGTTAAAAAATGTGAACTCGAGATTTTGATGAATCCCCACTTTCCAAACTTCCCTATGTAAGTGAAATACATTTTGGATAATTGCCTGTCTGTCTGTCTGTTTCTGAACACGATAATTCAAAAACGTTTTAAGCTAAACGGAAAATTTGATATACGGAATTACAACGAAACTTATAAATTTCAATTACAATTTAAATCAAATGCATTCTCTTGACAAATGAATAAAATAAATAAAGAGCTAGATAGATGAAATTTTGTAAACAGGTTAAGCACCTAAAATCTAGATTTCTGTTAAATTTGTTGCCAAATCTGTCATAATGATAAACCGTTTATCAGTCTGTAATTTTGCAAGCATGTAAACTCAAAATCGCCTTGAATTAAACAAATGAAATCTGGTATGCAACCTTGTTATTACTGTTTTAATTCTATTTCAAATTTTGGTCTGTAAAAAGGTGATTTATGTACGCATTCGTTTCTCTTATACCTTTTCTTGTAGGAAAAAAAATCGCCAAGCATCTAATGCTAGATTCATGTCAATCATCAATCATTAATAGTTAATTTTCACCAATGATTTACAGTTCACTACACTAAATTTATTCCGCTAAAAACAATAAAAGACTCATATACGCGGCTTTAAATTAAGAATCTATTTAAAAAGAACATGCAAGAAATTTTCTGGTGACCGCTTTGGTTCACTTTGATACCCATAGTTTTTGTAAAAAAATTAATTTAAATAGGCAATTAAAAATATTATAAAATTGTAAGTATTAAAAGATCTTTCCTTAAGAATAGAAATATTGCTTTTGAGACAGTTCCAATCCACAAATAATTCCTGTGTTGTTTCAAAATGATACATTTTTAATAAACTATAGGCTTATAAATAATTAGGATGGACAAAGAACCAGTCATACAGTCTCTATCACTGATCTTATTTCTCGGGATATTATTTCAAATGAAAGGATATGACTCTTTCATTTGTTTTCAATGTCACCTATACCCTAACATTCCCCTTTTTAACCTCTTCTCCGTCCGTAACGCGTCTAGCGTGTTCAAGTGAAACTTCTGCAGGGCGACGGTAACAGGTGACGGTTCTGCAGGGCTTCAAGCGTTCTTATACATTTTAAAACTTTTAAATGTTTAAACGCTTTGCAAACGTTTACTTGTTTGAGTAATGCTGCGAAAAACAGAGAAAAAACAGAAATTTTCACGAAAAGGAGAGGGCGGCGAAAGGGTTAAGAGAAATGTCAAAACCATTATTTCTTTGTACATTCTGTATAAGAAAAAAAAACAAAAAAACTCAAATCTCAAATATTTTACTGATTTCGCATATTCTTATTTCATTTAAAAGCTCAAGACATTCAAATGTGACATCAATGGTCCTGTAATGATTCAGCTTCTTCCCTGGGTGACCACTGTGACATTCCTTTTTCCCACACTCGATAGTTTACATTCCGGGCCATTCTTCATCAACGAAACTCCCACAGTGTTAAGTGCCTCCAGATTGCTAAATGTAAGACCCTCCTTTTAAGTACAGTCGTCTGGCCAATTAGTGCTAATCCAGATAAGGAACCACACGTGCGTTTCCCAGGGAAATAAATCGTGTCTTCGAAAGGCGAGAGTCTCAAACACTCCAGATGTCCTTCATTTTTCCAATTGTGGAGGGTGGATCATCAATGGACATTTCCCACTGGCGACCAGAGACGATTCAGGTTGTTCTGAACGGTGATTGGGTAACAGGGAGTGGACAGGAAAGGTGGAGTCTGAGAGAAAGATAAAAGGTGAGATTTTTCGGAAGAAGATGGAGAGAGGAGCTTGGTATGAAGTGGACTTCTGAGAGAAATTCAACCCGAAGGAAATTCGGTGGATTCCTAGAGCTAACCCTGCAGTAGCCTGAGACGCCAACCGCTTGTTAGCTGTTCTTGTGAAGGCGTTTTCTCCAAATTTGTTCGAGGAACTATTCTTGTTTAAACTTCGTGCTATAAATAGCATCATTCATTTAACCTAGATGAGAAAGAGTTTTTTTTATGTAATAAAGCTGTAAATAAATAATTTGATCATAACGCTACCTGTTATTGGATCGAGACTTTACAGTCCTTTCGGACTTTCATTTTCGACAGCTGTTTTCAAAATAAAACCTCAACAGAATTTCAAGTTTCAACAACGGAACAGATTTTGCTAAATTTGTTCCAAAATTACTGTTGCCCTTTTATATACATAACTAATTAATTGGATTGGCTATATGTTTATTGTGCACACATAATTATAAATACTTTTTCCTTTGTTATGATAAAATGTAGCTCTTCAAATGTGGTTGACATTATTAAATGAGTGCTGCTAATAGGGTGGACTAATGGTCAGTCTCAGAGTGACGGCCAGTTAAACATTAAAAATAAATCAATAAATCTCAAACATTCTTAGCCATTTGAATATGTTTAATGATTATTGCAGTTTAAAAATCATGTGTTCTAAGTATGGGGAGTTTTAAAAGATTAAAGACATAATTCTAATAAAAATAATTCTTAAAATCACAATTAATGTTTTTAGTCAAATAATTTTAGAATTTGTTTTAATTTTTTTTTTTTTTCTTTTTCTGCAGAAAACTTTTTTTTATATAAAAAGTCAGTAAGTAAAACTTTTGATATTCATGTTGAGAAGTGTTGTGACAAATAGTGTTGAGATTTTTAAAAATCTTAATTCTTTGAAATTCTTATCACTATTTATAATTTTTTTTATATATTATTCATTACAATTTTCAAAGAGTAGGTTTTGTTATCTTCTATAAGAATTTAATTCCATTAACAGTTGAGGCAAAGTATGATTTTACTAGCCTTATAAGATTATCTTAACATCATACCTTGAAATTATTTTTAAAAAAATGTTTACAATGTTAGGAAATATAATTGTAGTACTCCTGATTATTTTGTGTTATATTTAGCTATGGATCAATATATTTTATTTTATTTGTAGGGATAACAGTAAACTTTAGTTTAAATTTCGTTTTCTTTAACTGAACACGACTCTCAATTTCTACATCATCACTATTTCCTCCAATTTCAATGATAATTCAAAACAAAATTTAAACGAATCTTTATTAGAAGGCAAGCGCTCCAATATCTTGAGCATAGTGCCATCTGCTGGGCTTTTGGGCAAATGAAAGAATCACGGTTCTTAAATCGGAGAATTATTGTATAAAAATTAATATCATCTATTTATCAAGTCTGAATATTCAATGTGAAATTGAAAATTCAGACTTGATCTATATGATGTAATTCATTTTAACTAACTTTCATCACTAACTAATACAAGCGATTATTTTTTATTATGATAATATATCTGCCATCTTTGATATCGCAAGGGAATCAGATGTGTCTCATATCAATAAAAATGTATATCCTTTATTGTTGCATGTCCTTCAGAAAGGTGTCTGAAACAACGGATTGGGATAGATATTTAACCTATTCTGTTTTAAAAAACTTCATAATTGTTTCATTTCCTGAGCTCATAAATTTCTTCAATTAATAATCATTCATCTCTTTTAAAAAACTGATTGCTCATATAAAAGTAGAAGTTATGAGAAATGTAATTAATATTATAAAATATCAGATTAATTGAAGCACGATTATTCTAGCCGGATAATTGCAAGAGAAAATTTCACATTTTTTTATGAGAATTATCATATGGTTATACTTTTTTCATTTATAAAAGGTGAATTTCTGCGCATGGATATTTACCATTCTGAAATATATATAATATATTAAAAAGTTCCATTTTTAAATAGAATATTTTAGCATTTCATAAATTTGAAATGAAACAATATTTAAAATTTTACTATTTTCAATAAGATGCCTTTCGAAAGATTTGTTTTAGTTTATTGACACAAGTTGGACCAACTCCAGATTATTCGATGCTTTGATTTCGCAATTATTATGACTCAAATAAAGTCAGTAAAGTGTATATATATATAATTTCTGTTTAATTTGTAAATATTATTATAAAGAACTTTTAATTAATGCATATAAATTATCTAGAAAATACTATTGGCCTGCGGAAGATTTCGGAGAATGGAAAGTGAGAATTTTAGAGGAAATTAAAATAAAAATGGATACTGATATTGATAGATCTAAAGAACGCCGGGTTTATTTTAGCAAAACATTAAAAAATGAAATAAAAAATTTAAAAGAAAAATTTGTTATTACAGTAATAGATAAATCAGCAAATAATTTCTGTTTAATTTGTAAATATTATTATAAAGAACTTTTAATTAATGCATATAAATTATCTAGAAAATACTATTGGCCTGCGGAAGATTTCGGAGAATGGAAAGTGAGAATTTTAGAGGAAATTAAAATAAAAATGAATACTGATATTGACAGATCTAAAGAACGCGGGATTTATTCTAGCAAAAAATTAAAAAATGAAATAAAAAATTTAAAAGAAAAATTTGTTATTACAGTAATAGATAAATCAGCAAATAATTTCTGTTTAATTTGTAAATATTATTATAAAGAACTTTTAATTAATGCATATAAATTATCTAGAAAATACTATTGGCCTGCGGAAGATTTCGGAGAATGGAAAGTGAGAATTTTAGAGGAAATTAAAATAAAAATGATTACTGATATTGACAGATCTAAAGAACACGGGATTTATTTTAGCAAAACATTAAAAAATGAAATAAAAAATTTAAAAGAAAAATTTGTTATTACAGTAATAGATAAATCAGCAAATAATTTCTGTTCAATTTGTAAATATTTTTATAAAGAACTTTTAATTAATGCATATAAATTATGTAGAAAATACTATTGGCCTGCGGAAGATTTCGGAGAATGGAAAGTGAGAATTTTAGAGGAAATTAAAATAAAAATGAATACTGATATTGACAGATCTACAGAACACGGGATTTATTTTAGCAAAACATTAAAAAATGAAATAAAAAATTTAAAAGAAAAATTTGTTATTACAGTAATAGATAAATCAGCAAATGATTTCTGTTTAATTTGTAAATATTATTATAAAGAACTTTTAATTAATGCATATAAATTATCTAGAAAATACTATTGGCCTGCGGAAGATTTCGGAGAATGGAAAGTGAGAATTTTAGAGGAAATTAAAATAAAAATGAATACTGATATTGACAGATCTAAAGAAAGCGGAATTTATTTTAGCAAAACATTAAAAAATGAAATAAAGAATTTTTTTAAAAAAATTTGTTATTACAGTAATAGATAAATCAGCAAATAATTTCTGCTTAATTTGTAAATATTATTATAAAGAACTTTTAATTAATGCACATAAATTATCTAGAAAATACTATTGGCCTGCGGAAGATTTCGGAGAATGGAAAGTGAGAATTTTAGAGGAAATTAAAATAAAAATGAATACTGATATTGACAGATCTAAAGAACGCGGGATTTATTTTAGCAAAACATTAAAAAATGAAATAAAAAATGTAAAAGAAAAATTTGTTATTACAGTAATAGATAAATCAGCAAATAATTTCTGTTTAATTTGTAAATATTATTATAAAGAACTTTTAATTAATGCACATAAATTATCTAGAAAATACTATTGGCCTGCGGAAGATTTCGGAGAATGGAAAGTGAGAATTTTAGAGGAAATTAAAATAAAAATGAATACTGATATTGACAGATCTAAAGAACGCGGGATTTATTTTAGCAAAAAATTAAAAAATGAAATAAAAAATTTAAAAGAAAAATTTGTTATTACAGTAATAGATAAATCAGCAAATAATTTCTGTTTAATTTGTAAATATTATTATAAAGAACTTTTAATTAATGCATATAAATTATCTAGAAAATACTATTGGCCTGCGGAAGATTTCGGAGAATGGAAAGTGAGAATTTTAGAGGAAATTAAAATAAAAATGATTACTGATATTGACAGATCTAAAGAACACGGGATTTATTTTAGCAAAACATTAAAAAATGAAATAAAAAATTTAAAAGAAAAATTTGTTATTACAGTAATAGATAAATCAGCAAATAATTTCTGTTCAATTTGTAAATATTTTTATAAAGAACTTTTAATTAATGCATATAAATTATGCAGAAAATACTATTGGCCTGCGGAAGATTTCGGAGAATGGAAAGTGAGAATTTTAGAGGAAATTAAAATAAAAATGAATACTGATATTGACAGATCTAAAGAACACGGGATTTATTTTAGCAAAACATTAAAAAATGAAATAAAAAATTTAAAAGAAAAATTTGTTATTACAGTAATAGATAAATCAGCAAATAATTTCTGTTTAATTTGTAAATAATATTATAAAGAACTTTTAATTAATGCATATAAATTATCTAGAAAATACTATTGGCCTGCGGAAGATTTCGGAGAATGGAAAGTGAGAATTTTAGAGGAAATTAAAATAAAAATGAATACTGATATTGACAGATCTAAAGAAAGCGGAATTTATTTTAGCAAAACATTAAAAAATGAAATAAAGAATTTTTTAAAAAAAATTTGTTATTACAGTAATAGATAAATCAGCAAATAATTTCTGTTTAATTTGTAAATATTATTATAAAGAACTTTTAATTAATGCACATAAATTATCTAGAAAATACTATTGGCCTGCGGAAGATTTCGGAGAATGGAAAGTGAGAATTTTAGAGGAAATTAAAATAAAAATGAATACTGATATTGACAGATCTAAAGAACGCGGGATTTATTTTAGCAAAACATTAAAAAATGAAATAAAAAATGTAAAAGAAAAATTTGTTATTACAGTAATAGATAAATCAGCAAATAATTTCTGTTTAATTTGTAAATATTATTATAAAGAACTTTTAATTAATGCACATAAATTATCTAGAAAATACTATTGGCCTGCGGAAGATTTCGGAGAATGGAAAGTGAGAATTTTAGAGGAAATTAAAATAAAAATGAATACTGATATTGACAGATCTAAAGAACGCGGGATTTATTTTAGCAAAACATTAAAAAATGAAATAAAAAATGTAAAAGAAAAATTTGTTATTACAGTAATAGATAAATCAGCAAATAGTTTCTGTTTAATTTGTAAATATTATTATAAAGAACTTTTAATCAATGAATATAACTCTAACGCAACTTATATTTTAAAGAACACCAGGAAAAAGGAATTAGATAAAAAAAATGCTAGCTTTCTCAACCCCCCCCCCCAAAATTAAGACTTGCTTTCTTAACTATCCTTATTTATTCCCAGCAGTTAAATTTCTAAAAAATCCATTAAAATTCATATTCATGACTTGTAGCACTGGCAATTATAATTACTTTACGGTAAAACCTTTCTCTGAATACTTAAAATTTATCCTGAACAAAATCAAAGATGAAGACAACATTATAATTTCTAGTAACAAAGAAGTACTGGATTTTCTTAAAGATAACAACATTAATAAAATTAATACTTTAATAATTGTGTTAAAAGCAGTATTTGTAATTGACTATTGTATTTTCGTTCAAAAAAGCATTATTTTTAACATGTTATTATTTTTAGTCTGATGTGCTCTTTTTATAAATTGCGATATAAAGTTCGCAATGCATAGAACGCAAGACTCCGTAGGGTAACAGCTTGCTTTAAAGCTACTAAATTCGGTATGGAATTACTTTTAGATATTAGATATTAAATAAGAAAGTTCTATTTCAAAATATGAAAGGTATTACGGCGCGTAACTAGTGATACTTTCATACCCTTTGAAAATAAATTATTTTCGTAATGGCATTCTTTTGATTATACCATTGTTTTCAGTGTTTTTAATAATTCCTTTAATATTAGTTTTAAATGCAGTTTATGGTAAGGCTTTATACTTTCTCGTATATGTAGTATAAAGAAAGTATAGTAAACCTCACAAAACTCAAACACGAAATTTTTACGAATCGTTTTAGATTTCCCTGAGTTAAATATATATATATATATATATATATATATTTTGGAAAATGTCTGTCTGTCTGTGACAATAATAACTGAAAAATGTTTTGAGTTAAATAACTGAAATTCGATATACGGTCTTTATACCAAATTTGCAAGTTTCTATCAAATTTTGAGTAAAATTTTTTTCAGAGGAAGTCTATGTGTTCGATTATAAATTAACGCGTTAACTGCAAAACGAAGAGAAATAGATTGATAAATTTCAGCACACAGATTTAATATGTATAATGTATACACCTATCAAAAATGGAGACGAATCCATAGACAGGTTGACTGCATGTCGGTCTGTACTTTCAGAAACATATAAATGCGATAATTAAAAAAACACAGTGATTTAAATATATCAAATGAGGTACGTGGTTTTATTACTACAAATGCAGATTTGTGTCAGATCCTTGTATCAATCTATTAGGAAAAACACGTAACTACAAATTCGATTTTCAAATACTTTTAAAGTGTATACCAGGAATTAATAGTGATTAACTCGCCAAGGTTTCCACGATAGATTTAATGAAATTGCTAAATTAAAATTGAAGATTGATATTTCGTAACTATTGTATCTCAATGTCCTGAAAGGCGCTCTTTGTCATGACAATATTATTAGAGAGTTAGGAAAAGTTTAGGGAAAATTCCCGCTGGTTTTAATAATATAATTTAAAAATATTTCATTATTTCATCAGTATTTCCACTCCCATGTTTTGTCAGTGCTGAAGGTGTGATAAAAATGATTTTTTTGAATATTCATTCCTAATTTTCACCTTTTATTTTAATAACATGATTAAATTTACAGCTTGGTAATCTTTATTTTAATTAGGTAATTTGAGACTCTTTACCCACCGAATGCAATCTAGTTAAGAGTCGATTCGAATATGAAACATTGTTATTATAGCTTGTTTTGAACTAGAATATCAAATGGTTTTTTTTTATTTCAGTATCCTTATTTTTATTTTATACATGAAATTAAATACTTATTTATCTATAACCCACATTTTTCATCTGAAGGATATCGTTAAGCATTGACAAACATGTTTCTCATTATAAATTTAATGATTTTTACTACACGCGGCTGTTTTGAAAATATCATTATCTGTGATATAACAAATACCACATGACAGAAATTATTTTTAATACAATTTCTGTCATGAATAATATTATTGTAACTTTACATTCATCCATGAATCGAAAAGATCAATTAAAACCTTACAAAAAATTGTTTCTGATGAAACTTAATGACTCACCAGTTTTCTCCTGTTTTCATTTTGAAAATTTTTGCATTTGAGATTTTAATGACCGACATTTGAAACTGGCCTTTTTAATGCTACGTTATCTATACTTATGAAATGCTTATTTTACAGCCATTATAATCATTCCGGCGCCATTAAGAAAGGGCCCAATTGAACATATACATAATTTGAATTATATATTTAAATATTCGAATATGAATATTTAAATTATATACAGTTATATTATATACATATTAAAGTATATTTAAATTATATATACTTAATTACTTGATTAGTTAAAAAATGGATCTGTTGGCTGTGATTATTTTGAAATATTCCATCAATATGATATCATCTGGCATCTTTAAAGTAGACGGACACAAATGTTCTTTTGATGTTGATGTTATGTCATTGCGCTCACACATTATTATGTATAAGTCATTTGAAATGTTACTTGCACTTCTTTCCAAAAATTTTCTATGGATTTTTTTTTATTTTAATTTATCTTTGTGGCAACATCTCAGAATTTCTCTGTACTATGTGAAGCATTGGCTTTCACGCAATAGTATATATCTCTGCAGCTGTAAATGGCATCCATATAAGAAATGCATGAAGTGATTCGTTTCTTATGTGCGGAAAGAAATAACTACATTGAAATGTATCGGCTATTGCACGAAATGTCAATATAGTGTCTAGTAATTTGATGTGAAAGTAACTCGATTAAGTATTATATATTTGAGAAAGGACATAAAGAGACAGATTTGGATGACTCTGAGCACGTGGAAAGACGAGAAAATGAGACAAATTCTGAACTAGCAGTTTGCTTGAAAGATATTGGATGGGATTTTTTTGTAAAAGGTATTGAAAAAACTTGCACCATGCCGCTATAGATGTTTAACAACGGATGTAATTACGCCGGAAAGTGAATTTAGCGTGGAATTTTTTGATGGAAATAAAATTACGGTAAAATTACCACCAATTTTTGTTTTCTTAAGAAGTACGATTGATTTTTAGACTAACCTTCATTCTTTTCCATATATGAAGTGACCAAAGAGAAATTATTGCAATAGCCAAAAGATTCAATCTCGAAATTTGAATGTTTCATGCCACCCGAATCTGGAAAAAAGCAATTTTTGAAATTAAACTATTTCAACTAGATTCTAATTAAGAAACTATTTCAGCTAGATAGATGAAATTTGGTACACACTACTTTCACGAAATTTAAAGACTCTCATCACAGTAAGTTCTTATCACAGGAGTAATTCTGTCCTTTCGGGCGCAAGTGGCCAATTAGAATTAATTAAGTAATTAGAAATTATAAAAGGCTGGATAGATAAGATTTGGTCACAATTTTAGTACTGAAAATGTATATCCGAATCAAATTTTGAGCAAAATCCTGCAAAAGATTAGCTGTGTGTTGGACTGTTTATTAACATGCATGTAAAAACGATAATACCAAATCGTAACAATTTAAATAAATCAAATTTGGTAAGTGATTTGGATATAAAATTATTCAGTGCCAAATTTTCGTTTAAATTAGTCGAAAAAATGTTTTCTAAAATTCATACTTGATTTTCATTACTATATTATGAAGCACAAAATGCTCATGAGGGGAACCTATCACTCTTGGTGAGGGTCTTGCTTATATTGCTACACTTCTGCCTGCGCCAAGTCTTCGATTCCTTAGTGATAATACTCTGAGCAAGCTACATGTTCATGGCGTTATTCAAAATTCAAACTTTCCATAAGGTACAAAACGCCATTTCATACCTCCGTATCCGTAACCATTCTGATCACTGAACGGTTTGATGGGCATGTCAAGGGAATTTTATTAAACATTAAAATATTTACAGTAGAAAAAAACTAAAATAACTATATACATAATTTACAAACATATAAGAAATGATAATAAAATGAAACACTTTACAAATATTTTCTACTTTGACATATTATAGAAAAACTATCTGGAGAAAGATATAATGTATGAAAAAAAACATGAATTCAGAGTTCACTTATTATCATGACATAGTAGATAAGAATACAATTATAAACATCTAATAAAAATAATTTGGTTAATGGTTACAAAGAACTTTATTTGGGAATATGTGATAAAATTTCAAAATGGCTTTTCCCGTTGATTTGTTTTACTTTCTTTAAAATGGTTGCACTTCTCAAGTCATTCGTATGGGAGCATAATTCAACTGTTATTCGAAAACAACGGATATATTCATTTTTATGAATGAGGCTGTTATTTAAGGCTTTTGTCGTGAAATATCTTATCATTATAATATTCGTCTGGCATCATATAGCTAATTGGGGGCTTCTATTACACAAATAGGTCTTTACAAGACCTCTTGTTGCTCTTATCTGGACTCCACTCTCGATCAAAATCGCAAATTTTGAGGCATTCCATACTCAATGATTTTAACTTTTTTTTTTATTTTATTATATATTTTTCTCAAAATTTTAAGACTTTATTTTAATATAAAATTTAAAATTATACATCTTTCCAATGATTTAATACTTAATTTGATATCAAAACCGCTAGTTTGCTTTCTGCTAGACTTGCTCATACAATGCATTAAAATGCATCGTACGATTTCAATCATGGAATCAAAAATAACACATGTCCGTGCGCCTGCAACTTTAGCCATAAAGTTGCTCAACTGCTCATGGTATTAATCATTCTTAGTTCTCTCCAGCCAACCAGCATATAAGTTTAAGTGTTTAAAGTAAAAAAAAAATTGAGGAATATTGGCCTGTACCTAGTACCTACATAAACCTAAACTGCTATTCTGCTTTATAAAATTTGATAGAAATATGCTGGTAACAGGAACAATGAAGACACAAAATTACGCAAATGTACATGACAAAACAATCATAAAATAAAAACAGAAAATGGGTAAATTGAAAGCTGAGAATAAATATCATTTATAAAACGATAATATGAAAAATGAAAAAAGAGAGGTCAAATCCTCAAGTAACATAAAAGTATATACAGTACTTTTTTATTCTAATATATATATATATATATATATATATATATATATATATATATATATATATATATATAAATATATATATAAATTTCATATTTATTTTTTACATACCTCGAAATTTCTTTTATATCGATATTTTTTTCATAATAGCATATTTTGTTACTCAATATTTTCTCTGAAGAATTCTTTTCTCAATTTTGCTTTAACACGAGAACGTTAATATAATTAAACAAAACTAAACTCAAGAACTGTTACTTAGTAATGCGAATAAAAAAAGGTTACAGGGAATATTGAATATACTCACTAAAACCAAATACAATACATTTTGATTATACTTTTTATTGAAATTATCTTGAAACTGATATTGAAATATCAAGGACAATGCAAAAAAGTTTAAGAATCCTTATAGAAAAAGAAGATATATATTATCTTTACCAAAAATTGAAATAATAGTAATCAACATATATAAATTTATCTTATTAATATATTTTGCATATGATTAATCAATGCAATGCTTTTCATTAAAATATGATAATTTTCAGCAAGCAGTAGCAATTTTATGTTTTTTTAATGCTACTTTTCTAAATATAGTATACATTTTTAAAATATTATTTTTTTTTATAAAAATTGATTTCAACTCATTTATTTAGAATCTTTCGACAAATAAATCGCCATTTAAAGCAAAAACGTATTCATAACATTTAAAATTTTAGTTTCCAGAACAAATCATGAACAAAATAATTCTTAATGTTTTCCTCTTCTTTCCTGTGTAGCGACATATTTTGGCTTTCAGATATATCATCACAAAATTAATTGCGTTAAAGTTCCATCTTTCACTTAATTAACTAATTTATAATACATATGTCATAAAAAAGGCTTTTTATTGTCTACATGCGAGAGATGATAAATTTATTGCGTGAAGAAAAAATTAAATCTCATACAATTTTCTTGTTTTAAAAACATTTCAAAATGAAGAAATCTTCCAGAACTGAAAATACAAAAGTTATACGTACGAAGACTCTATAACAATAAGCATCTAGATATAATTTCAGGGAGCGTGCTTATGAATACGCAAATCTTAAGAATGGTCGTAAAATAATTCTTATTAGCATGAAAAAGAAACTCAGATTCAAATGTTCTTCGAATAAGGCATTTTCATTATTACGATTCAAGTGGTTGCATATTCAAGTTCCAGAAGGAAATACTCCATTGAGATTAAAAACACAACTTCTAAAAAGAAATATGGAATGAATTTATTTATGAAGAATGCATATTCTTAATGGCAACATTCATAGCTTTATGCAAGTTTATGGTGCAATTAGAAGTTGAAATGATTCAATGCCGTCTTATAAATAATGCAAAGAAAAGTAAAAGTTTGTTAGAATAGCTTGAGTTTGATAAACAACTTGTCCTTAATATAAATAGTGAAATAATTTTCTTGTAAAAGGAATTTAATTCACACCCACTGCTTGCGTAGAATTCGACTTTCTTATAAAGTAAAATATTCACACAAAAATAGACAAGAGAAATGTTTCAAAATAGTAAGAGATTCGTTTCAGCCTATATAAATACTTAAAATAGCAATTTTAGAATTATATATTCAAACGCAGGTCAAAAAAACTTGTCATGCTTCTGTTCTCTTGCAAAATAAAGTCCGTTCTAATTTTTTGAAAAGTAATCTTATTAGAGAGATGCATAATTTATTTAATAAAAGCTCGAGGATTCAAATGAGGAAAGCACTTCAAATATGCTAATGTTTCATAGATATGTTTTAAAATTCAATTAAAAAAACACCGTATTAATTTTTCTAAAGTCTTATTTTACTTTATCGTCTGCACGTTTCATTCCTTTATGCAACCTTTCAAACATTTTATTTTATCATTTGGAGCAGATTTGAAAAGTTTTATTCTATTTTAAATTATAGAATGAAATTATAATTTAAAGTCAAATTATATCCCAGGTTATGAATAAAAGCGAAATTTGAACCTGAAATGTTGATAATATGAATTGACTTAATTTTCAGTGGTCTTATTTGGAGAAACATTAATGAAAGATTGAACAATTTTTTTGCCAGGAAAAAGGCAAAAAAAAAAGCAAGTAAAAGTTACTAATAATTTTATGCCGATTTCAATACAAAAAGCAAAATTCAAATATTTGCAATACAAAAAAAGTTGAGCGGCAATAATTATCAAGATACATTAGATGCTGATGACTGCAGTGAGTTATCAGTATTTAGCAGGGTAGCCTTTAATTTTTATTACAGCTTCACACTGATGTTTCATTGAGCTGACGAGAGTTTTAAACTCTTCTTTCATTATTTCATGATGTCAGGAAACAATTATAGTCTCAATTAATTCTCTTTTATTTGAGGAACGCTTCATATGTATAAGAGTTTTGAAACGGTGCCATAAGTTCCCAATAAGTTTGAGATCAGGACTGTTTCTTGGTCATGATAACAATTCAATGCTCTTTGTTCTAAACCACTCATTCGATATTTTTGCTGTGTGGCAAGAAACTGAATCATGCTGAAAAATAAATGATGCGTTATTGGGAAGGAGATCGCTAATAGAAGGTGTAAGTTTTGGTTCTAAAATACTATCAATGTATTTTCTTACATTTAATGTCCCATAGATAACATGAAGGCGACCAATACCGTCTGCGACATGCACGGCCAAATCATAACATTAACTAAGTTCTTCATAGGTGCCTGAATGTAGTCAGGATGTAACTCTACGCTTTTTCTATGTCTTACATACTTTCGCCATCACTACCGAATAACAATATCTTTGTTTCATCATTCGGTATAACTTGAGCCCACTGATCATCTGTTCAATTAATGCGTTCGTTTGCCCATTGTAATCTTTTTATACGCTACTGTAAATTGAGAAAAGGATATTTTTTGTTGAATTCTACAGCTGAATCCAACATCTAATAATATTCTCCTCATTGTTTTGGAACTGACATAAATGCCGCATCATTCAATTGACTTATGATGGCCGATGATGACATTCTTCTATCTTGGAGACATAATCTTTTTATTCTTCTGTCATCAATAGATGTGGAGTACCTTTTTCAGCCATTTCCTGCTTTGTTGTTTATTGAATTTGTCTCCTGATATCGTAAACAAAACTTTCGGATCCAGATGTAATCCCTGAACCACCCACCTGTTTAGAATAAGAAAAATACAAGAGAATGCCGAAATTTCATGTAAGCAAGTTTAAGAATGGAACAAAAAATGCAGAATTATTTTCATCTGTTTTCATCAGAGAATCGAAATTTAATCTTTATGTAATCCCAGCATTGCCAACTAATACCAGTTTATTAGATGACATGATTTGGGTTAAAAACCACATGTATCAAAGTAAATTAAAAATTCCTTAATATCCATTTGGAATTACTCACTGAAATAAGTGCAGTTTTTCAACATTACTAACTCCTGCACGTGCCCAAATGTTAATTTTTCAAAGAATATTTATATACGTGAGATTGAGCTCTCAAGATTTCGAATTAAATCTTCATTAAGGACAATGACTGTTATTTGGTGGTAAAATTTAATTCAGCATTAAGCAATATAATGATGTAATTAATAAAAAATGTCATATCTAATTATTTGATAAATTTGGATATAAGTTATACACATACCCTTGTTACATTAGATGAATATTTAAATTAACTAAAATAGGTTCTCATTTAAATAATTATATGAATTCAGATTAAAATATATATTCTTGATATCATTTTTAATTACAGTATTTCAATAATTTTAAACTCTTAGCATTAGAGAAGAAAAGTTCTGTATTTAATATTTTTTTAAAATTATTATCCCAAAGCTATTTAAATAAAGCATCATTGTGATGACTTATCGCCCTTACTACATTTCTAAAAGCGAAAAAAAAAATGAAGTAGTTCTCTTAGCAATAAATCTATGAAAAGTTTTTTTCCCAAGGAATTATAATTCTTTAATTTTATATATTTGAAATAAAAATTCTTAACATTCTTTATTTTCTGTTCATATTAGGAACATATATATATTACATTGGCCTAAGATATAATGCAAATAGCAATAATTAAAGAAACAGTTAAAAATAAAACCTTACAAAATATTTTGGTGCCAGGGAAAAAACTTGAAGGAACCTGAGGTTCATCCAATCGTCTCGAAATGCAGTCAGAAATACTTCCCTGACGTGGTAGATGCGATTATACGAATGCAAGAGTTAGCTACATACACAAGAAAGTTTCATTTTCAACTATGGTGCAAAGAATGTAGAAATGGTATTTATACAAATGAAGAGTTTACCTACATGCATCTGACTTTCTGGACCGTAGATTTCATGGATGATGTCCTTAAAAAAATCACTATATTGACAGAAACGACATGTTTCTCTTATGATCAGTTATATGGAGCCAAATTCTAGAGGAGAGACTCTCAGAAATTTTTACATATATACGCCCATTTTTGCTAACACTAAACGTTTATTTCATTCAGAATCTTTACATTATAGTTAATTAAATTAAATCCTTTTATTGGTTTAGTATAAGAACTCTACGATCTAGAATTATGCATATGTATAGAACATTTGAAAGCAGGTGAATCTATACTACAATGAATCTACAGTACAACGATTGTTATAAATATACAAATTAAACAATTGTGTGCATTATATTTTTTATTTTTGTACAGATCTTAATTTCTCAAAAATTTATGATTTCCACAATTTAATAAAGTCATTAATGAATTCTTTTTTTTATCTTTACATCTTATAATTATTACCTATAAATATTTTAAAAACTGATTGCTTTATTAAAGTTTTTAAGTTTTTGCTTTATTAAAGTTCCTAATATAAGCTATAAAAATATAGTTGCTAATTATTTTCATAAAACTTTGAACATTTATAAATAAAAATTTGAGAAGGGTCCTTATAGATATGAATTACTCAGAAATTAAAATTTAATGCACAATAGAAGCTAAAATATTTCATAATTTGAAAAAGCAATTCTTAATTGTAGTTCTATAAATAGTTATAATTATTTTCAACTGTTTCATCCGCCGCTTATTTTAGCAATATCATTTACTCAAAACAAAACTGAAAAGGTATGTTTCATCAAAACAAAAGAATCATCTAAAAAACACTTTCATTACTGCTTCATTTGAAAATTAATATTTAATTCCATAAAAGTCAATCCAAACATATCTTGATTGCTTACATTTTGGTTTTTACTAACAAAAAGCTCAGAATGTTGTCCAATCGACCATTGCATTTAATTTATCCCATTATTATTAAAAAGCCATTTAATTGCCAGAAAATGGAACACATTAAAATTTCCATTATCCCAAATAATTTTTTTTACAATCTGGATCTGACATTTGATTTGCTTCAATTTATCTTTCGCTTCATAAATATCAAACAAAAAACTTTTTAAAATCGTCATCTTCAGTTTTAGATCTCTCAGCATATTTATTTTCAATTAAATGTTACTTTTGAAACGACAATATTTTTTTTCTCTAACTTGTAGAAATGAAAGAGACTCTTCCGTTTATTCTTGCAATTTGCTTTAACTACTTGAAATCTTCATTAGCGGTTGAGGAAATTAGAGGGTTTTTTTTTTTACTTCCATCTGAATTTTAATAAATTCTAGAGCGATTAATTATGAATTACATGCGTAATCGGCATTCCTTTCAATTATTTAAGTCGGAATCCGCATCTTTCCATGTGGAGTAGAACTAATTGGAATATTTTTTTCCTTCATTTCATTTCTTCATCAAAAGCCTAAAATGTCGGAAAATAAATAGGAAAATAAAAGAATCTAAATAAAAGGGCGGAAACATCATTTTTGGCATGTCCACACATGAGTTAATTTAAATTTAGTCCAATATTAAGAGTTATGAGTAAGACAAATAATCGCTTTTTTACATTCTTATCAGAGAAGGAGAAAAAATCGTTTTCAAAGTAAGTGGGTAGTTTCAGTGTTTTAAAAGTAATTAAGAGGCTTGCTTTTAATTTGATTAAACGGAAATACTTAATCTAATGTTGTATGAAACTTTAAAGAATCGTTAATGATATGTAGTTGAAGTTTGTCATTTCTCTGAGATACGATATTACTTCAAGAATATTTTGTTTCTTTAGTATTTCGATATTCATTTATACAATCAGCTATGAAAATATACAATAACACAAATATCTATTAATTTTAAATTATTTTAAAGTTGTAATATGTATTATGTGATTTTTTTAATTATAAGTCTTTAAAACTCTTTTTTTAAATTATATATTTTATTCAATTGCCTTTTTATCAATTGAATGATCCATTTTTTAAAAAATAATTTTCAAGTATAATGTCAGGGATGCACGATTTTTTTTTCCCTAAGCTTTATTTTTTCCAATAATTCTTTCTATGAAATCTTTTATGAAAATAAGAATATCATATAATGATAGATCTCTTGTTCCGTCTTTTTTTTATAAAGATAGATTAAAAAGGAGAAAACGTAAAATGAAAAGTTATTTATATGCTGTTTTCATATTAAAATGTCTTTTATTTAGTAAAATCGTTTGGAAGTTGTTTCCCTTTTAATCTTTAATTAAAAAAATGTCTCTTTCTCTCTTTATTTAAAACTACTTGAGATTTTAAAATTGTTTTGTTTTACTTCTTTAATAGAAAATATCAAAATGCTTGGCATTAAAAGATATTTCAATTTCATGAAAGTGGTTTTTGCTTCGCTTCACTTTAAATCACTGCTTGACTGCTTGTAGAAATTTTATTCTAAGTAACATTACCAGAATATAAATTTTAATGAAAATGTATGCTTATACATTCTGATTGAATGGGCGTATAAAAAATCAGGAAACAAAACAAATCTCCAAATTTTTTTTTTGTTTTTTCAAATATTTTTGTTTTGTTAGAACAAAATGTTTTTGTTCTAATTATTAGCCATAGTTAGAAACTCATTCATTTATGATATAAATGAAAATGTAGCTCGTTATTGATAACAAAATTTTTTAACCAAACTGAGAATAATAAAGCATATACTGAATGATGGATATTTAAAATTATATATGTTGAAAAGGAGAAAGTTGACGAACAAGGTAACATATCCACCGTATGGATATTGCAACCTTCCAAGTTATTGCATGCTCAAAATTGGCACAATAAAAGAAAGCACTGGCAACATTTCTTTGATTGTTACATGGTGTTCATTCATTTTTGAATAGTTTTCGAAATATTGAGCATAAATTCTCCTAGACAAGTCGAGAATATATTCTTTGCTATATATTTTTGCTTTAGACAAAATACTTTTCACCATCACTGTTTAATTATATTTTATACATATTTGGCCACCGAATTTCGTCATCGTATGGATATTGCAAGCCTTTCATACTATTGGCTACTAAAAACTGGCGCTCTAAAACCACTACTAATATTTTTTTAATTGTTACAAGATGTTCGTACATTTTGCCTATTTTAAATAATTTTCAAAATCCTAAGAATAAATTCTCGTAGATAAATCGATAATATATCCTTTGCTATACATGGCTACCTTCGACAAAATACTTTCTACAATCACTGCTCACATTTTACAAATCTAAGAAATCAAGATTTTTTTTTAATTTTAATTTTCTGGACAAAGCAAGATGACTCAGGTATGTTGACGATCTTATCATCTTGCCTCAAAGATTTTTTAATGTTTTTGGATGGAGCTGGGTTGACATTTTAAACTTATTTTGTGTGATTTTCTTGGTCATCTTAATCCATAAGCTAATTCATATTATATTGTGAAACACATAGACCTTAAAATAATATTTTAAGAATCTAATATTTAGAATATATGTGAATTATATTCCAAAGATTAGATTGAATACATAAAGCATTATAAGAACATTTAAAGCAAGAAATCCAAGATATTCCGAATATCGAAAAAGGGAACTTTTGCGAAAAAGTTTACTTCTTTTAAGAAAACAAAGGGTAGACACTTACGACATTAGTTGGAATTTTAAAAACTTATAGTGCAGTTCTTGTATTTTGTGAGTTCTATTTACCCAATACCAAAGGACTAAAATAGAATGTTGCAAGTGCTACATACAGTGGCATGAGAAATATTCCAGAGAAAATTGTGTCAAATATTTATTAAATAAAAATATCGATATTTAGTTGTACAAATTAAAAATATATAATTTACAGAGACCTGAAGTTTTAAATATTATAAGCTTTTCATTACAAATCATTTAAGAATAATTCCTTGACAATATTTAATTAAATAGAATACTATCTATAGGTATTTTAAAATAAAAATGTATTCAATTTTTATTCAATTTTTCATTTTGTCCAGTACCGAGGCAAGGTAGCATTTTTACATTATCTTTTTAAAATAGCAAATTAATGTTGAAAGAATTCAAATAAAAATTTATCCACTTATGATACAAAAAATAGCATCCGAAAAAAATTTGTAAAGGAAATCTATTTACCTCAAAAAATGAATTTATTGAAACGGATCAATTGTTAACACTATCTATTATTTAAAAAAAAAATTTACGGCTTCAGTATTTTCTCAATCATTTGAGTAGAGTTATGCATAATTAAAAAATTGCTTTTCTGATAATTTATTGAAAATTTTTGAGAATATAGAAATATAGAAAAATGTCGTTCTCACTCTCCAGTCCTATATTTGTAACCCGATGTCAGAGGATTTTTAATACAAGCATTATATAAACTTGCGTCTAACACAACGACTTTTTAATTAAAAAAAATAAAAAATAGGAAAAAAAACTATCACATCACATTTCGCACCCTTAGCCTATTTATTATTTTTCTTTTCATGAAAATAAAAGATGAAGATTTTCGCATTTTTGAGTTTGAATAATTTTTAATTTAAATCTACTTTTTCAATCTAGAAAAATCGCGACTGTTTGTTAATTCCGAAAAAGAAAAAAATACTGACTTATAATTTTATCAAATTTTTATGAAAATTTTTGTTCGCGATGATGGGGTTGTGATATCCTAGTGATAATGTCTCGACCTCCGATCGAGGCTCAAAACCTGAATCCTCTAAACATTTGTTGTGTATGTACACGCGCCCCTTGCCAATTACGACGCCCTGGACCAAGCTATCTTCCGTTGATGAGCGTGGAAGCTGGGTTCCAAATATATCTGGTATTTTTATTATTGTAGAATTTTAGTTGTATAACACTTTCTGTCAATTTTTAAGCATATCCTATGCTGTGACTTGAACTAATGCAGAAGTTTAAAATAATAGTTAATATCGTTTCCCTTCTTTATTTAGTGTTTTTCAAATGGCAACGAAAAAAATTCAGTTTCTGTTATTCTAAAACCATAAATTGCATATAGAATAAGATTTGGAAAAAATTTTATTTTTTGAAGCAAAGTATGTTTTAAAATTGTTTAAAGTAGTGGAGTTCTAATTGCTATGATTTATTTGGATTTGGGGCAAATACCTAAATTTAAAAAATAGCTTTCTAATACAAATCAATTTAATTATTGTTATACACATTATTTCTTCATTCAGTCTTGCTGCTTTGCTCAACAAAGTAAAAGTTTCTAAGCATTATGCACTAAACTTTAGAAAACAGTATCTAGTTAAAAGTTTAAACAATTTCTGCAGCAGAAACTGGAGGAAAATTAAATCGAAACAATATTGCAAAGAAAGGATAAGAAGCTGAAGCACAAGAAAGCACACAAAATGTCATCTTTATTCACTGCTTTGATTCATCTGGATTACGAAAAGCTAAAAAAACATAATCTCCAGAGACGCAACATATGCGCACTGGATGTTGCTTTTAACAAGGAAAAAGCTTCTCCCGTCTTGTTTTCTGTATCCTACATCGTAGTGCAGTTTCTTGTCGACTCGCGAGTCATCGCAACAATCAAAACATTGTACACTTTGAGACTAGGTGGCTGTCCCTGTAGACAACGTCGATAAGATAGCCAAAAAAAATTAAGGAGATAAAAATCGATGAATTGCTGAATCTATCTTATCTTTTTTTTCAGACACAGGTAGAATATTAAGTAGGCTGCCTTTTAGAGATATTCGTGTCAAATCGTTTAGAAGAAACATTGCAATAACTGCGAATGGAAATATTGTTTGGACGTCGGCAGAAAATTCCCTCGGGCACGTTTTTGCTTGATAAAATAAAGAGAGCGAAATGGGTACTTTTTTTTCCATAGATTTATGGATTAGATCCGTCTGAGCATTTAACTTAGTGTGTTCAGGTTTATAGTTTCAGCGGATTTTGTTAAAATATAACTAATACTTATAATAATAAAATTCAAAATTTGTGAAATACAAAGATGGTTTCTTAGAAACAACTTGTATCTCATTTTTAAATTCTCCTATACGGAATATCGGAGAAATACTGTAATCTTCGAAAAAAAAATTCTTGAGAATTTGTGAAACATCCTAGTTTCAAATCGTTTTGAGCCCAAAAAACACATTTTTGAAATTAAGTCTATCTGTCGATCCGTCTGTTTGTTAATATGATATTTCCAATTCGTTTTGAGAAAGTTTTGAAATTTGGTGTCTTGCTTTTTTATCAAATTTGTAAATTTCCTCCAAATTTTGAAAGAAATTCAAAAGGATGAAATTTGTCTGGCTGACTGCCGAGTGTTAGTAAACACAGTAATCACTAAAAGTAAAGAGCTAGATGGATAAAATTTGGTAAATCGATTTTATATTTAAAATGTTGTTCCGCACCAAACTTCTAATCAAATTTGTCAATGGGTTGACTATGCACTCTATATATATATTTCTAAACATGTAAAAGCAATAATATAAAAAAACAAAAAAAAATCAATTATAACAAAACGTAATGCAAAAAAAATGAAAATTGATAAGTAATATCCGTAATAAAAATATAATTCACTGGCAAATTTTTGATTTACAACGGCGAGAAATAAAAATTTGCACACTCAACCATAATAAGAAACACAAAAGGCTTTCATGAGGAATTTTAAAAAATTAAAACTTCTTAACTTGAGGAGTTTGAAGCTTTCCCCAAGTTGCACAATTTTTGTGCTAAGACACAAAAATTGCAACTCCTCATATTGCAAATCTTATTACTAATCTCCTCATGTTACAAAAATTGCAACTCTTATTGGAAAATATGCTAAAAAAATTCTGGGAAACCACTTTTTAAAATTTAATAACATGAAAACTTTTCATTAAAAAAACGCAATTATAATTAAATTTTTAAAAAATAATTGCACTTTCCTTATAAATAATGTATTTTTTATTAATTTTTCACTACTTATTTACTTATTAACACATATATTATTTCCTATGTTTTGAATCCATACGCATTTACTAAAATTTGTCTAATATTTCATTCATTATAAATATTGCATTTTTTTATTAATTTTTCACTACTTATTTACTTATTAACACATATATTATTTCCTATGTTTTGAATCCATACGCATTTACTAAAATTTGTCTAATATTTCATTCGAAAACAATTCATAGCATGAAGCTTAAATAGACAAATATGATATGCATATTTATATAAGATGCAGTGTGAAGAAAATTCTTAATTCCTTCAATGAGAAGGCGTTGGAAGGCAGCAATTAACTTTAAAGGTTAAGCATCTTAATATATCCAACGCGATGCAAAACATTGAATGCATTCTTTGCAAGCTTTATTTACCTTGTAAGTTAACGCATGCATATATCACATGCAAGGAGAAAAATTCTGAGCCATTTAATGAAAAGTTGTATTGATTCAATAAACACCAAACTTTATTGATCTGCCTTGATAGTTACATCTTTCGCAAGCTTTGTTTTCATGTTCAAAATTTAGATCCTAATAAAAAGTGTTTTTGATAGGTTTCACAAAATATTTTCTTTGGTTATCATTTTAAAATAATGTATCAATTAAGCAAAAAATTTCGTGTAATACAAAATTAAAGTGATAAGAGACATAAAATTTGACAAAAAAAAATCATAATTGGTGTCATTAGTGTAAATTCGATGCAAAATTTTATATGAAAATAGATCTTTTGAATCACATAAAACTACCACCGAATTAAATATTAGCAATAAGTCAATCTTATAATATAATATTTAAGATGAAGTCTTGAGATATTTATTTGAAATTAATGTAAAAGAACATTTTAAAGGATAAATATGTTGGTACATTTATAAGTTATCAAAAATATGTTCTCATTTTTTTTAATAAATTTATTAACGTGTTTTGACATATTATAAAATTATTTCTCATATGTCAGAAAGTTAAAAAAAAGTATTAGAACATGAATTCCCATATAAACATAGAATCGCATTATCAATTACCAGCATTATATGAAATAAGCATTATCTAATTTCATTTCCACAGCAAAATGGGAAAGATCCAGGAAAAATTACTGCCCTATTATAACGATGCAATGGAGGAGGATACAGCCGTTTTTTTAAATTAAAGTCGCAATAAATACCAAAAAAATAGCTAATATCGCCTACGGAATCAAATAAAAGTCGCCTACGGAATCAAATAAATAAATTTTTCGCATATGTCGTCTGCCCTTTAGATGAAATATGCAGTTCCGTCTGAAATATCTATTGAAGAAGTGGATTGGAATTGCATTAAGAAATTAAAGTAGATTGATGAAAATGTGTTGGATTAATAAATACAATTTATGAATCAGAAAATGAGGCTTCATATGATTTCTTTCATTTAACCCGCAATGTGCGTCAATATATTTGGCATTAATAAAATCAATTAGCGTAAACGGAACTAGAAGCTTTTCAATAAATTCGAATTTTGATCATAGCAATAGAATGTGATGTAATTTTATAAAATAAATATGACATTCTATTATACTAATTCTCAGATTTTAAAAAAATATTTCTTCAACGGATTCAAAGTAAATTACTGTTACTATTTTGCTCAGAAGTTAATGACAAGTTTTTAAAAAGTTGAACATAAAAATCACAAAATGGAAGTTGGGGGAAAATGTTTGATGAGATAAAAGATATTAAAAAAATACTTTTTGATATTAAAATCATTGTAAATTAGTAATAAGTTTTGTCTCGAATTTAGATTTCTTTTCTCGTAAATATCAGTCCTAAACAAAATGTTATGAAATTTATAATGGCATATGTATTCTGAAGTTATGTGACATTTAAAAGCATTCCACTTCTTGAAAATAAGAAACTTCAAAATGAATCTGTAAATATCTTGTAAACATATACTACTCTATATAAAAATATTTGAAATATATTTTTTACTAACCAACTTATCTCAACCTGTGATAGATGTTTAAAAGAGATTGCAAACGTTAATATAAGCTGAGATTCTGATATGTTGCTTATTATATTTCAAAACAAATATATTTTTATTTGCTATTGAAGTAGTCCAATAATCTATAAAAGTAT
This sequence comes from Argiope bruennichi, assembly GCF_947563725.1. NCBI lineage: Eukaryota > Metazoa > Arthropoda > Arachnida > Araneae > Araneidae > Argiope > Argiope bruennichi. The sequence goes on along the minus strand of NC_079151.1, from coordinate 108,013,202 downwards.
TAATATCATTATTCATATTACATTTAAAGCATAATACAGTTTATTTTATTGCCTTATCTAACAATTCAAAGAAATGCTCTTATTAACATATACATAGTGTGTTAACAAAGTTATTTTATTCAAAAAGTATATTAATCATTTAAGCGCAAAAGGAAAAGGCATTTTAATAACTTTCACACATTTTGTAAAAATTTTCAAAATTGAAAATCTTTAACGATTTTATAAGAACTGGTCTATGCATTCGAGTTGCTCACATTCATATTTACAATTATTTCTATAAGTTTGGCGAGATACATAAAACTGTTTATATTTATTTCTTTTATTCCATTTCTGTAGGAAATACGGTAAAAAATATTGTATACTTTATAATGCAAAAAATCTCGTCTTGGTAAAAAATTTTGCAATTTATTGAGAAAGTCAATTCTTATTTTTTAAAACTTTAATACTGTTTTCAGAAACATTGCATTGTTTAGAAAACAAACTAAAAATTAGCAATTGACACGTAATACAAGTACTGATTTCATAAATATTATATAATTCAAAGAAATTATACTTACTTTCCTCTCTAAAAATAAATAAGTTTTAAATATCTAATCTGAGAATAAAAGATCATTATAAATTAATGCTTATTTTTTATAACCCGATTATAATTACAGATCAAAGATCGGATTATATAAACATATCTCGAATTACACAGGAAAAATAAGATCTCATATCACTTTAAGAATTGAAATTTTATAAATAACACTCTGCATGATGCAACTGTAAATTTATTTCAGTTAAAGTTGTTCAAAATCAATTGGAGTTTATATGTTCAAGGATATCTTGATATAGTTCAAAGGTTCAAACAAATTTATCAGATATTATTAATATATTTTTTATTGGCCATCAAAACAATTTCTGAAAAAGCTTATATTAATTGAAATTACGAAAGTTGTTATAATTTGAAAAATGTTCTTTATCAAAAGAAATTAAATTTAGACAAATGACTGTCAGAAAGTGCTCTGTAAATTTTGATTATCTCCCCCCCCCACTAGGAGATACAACGAATTCGTGAATGAGAGTTTGTGGAGAAGTAAGTAGACTTACACTTCCTTGGGGGAACAGTAATGGTGAGGGATCGACTTAATTTTATTCCAAAGACGAAATTTGTCTTTAATGGGAGGGGTTATTCTGTGGTAGTGAATACAGCAGTCGGGTTCTTATGATTCCAATCTCAATTTCTCACTTCCAGTTGTTTCTACAAAATTAAAACAAATTATCCAGGGTCTTTAAGTAGGGTGGTGGTAGTTCCTACCTATTACAGTCTTAGATAAATTTCTTTGAAGATGGGGAATATTGTTTTTAGATACACTGTAATGGTAAACAACTCAAGAAATTCTTATGGTAGTAAACGATTTCTCTCTCTTTTGGTAATATTTCAAAAACCACTTTATTTTTAGATTTTCTGAATTCAGTAAAAAATGTTATTACCATTGTTTATTATTATTATGCATTTCTCAAAATTATGTGGTGATTATTTCAATACGTAATTATGATAAGAAATGAAGAACCTTTATTTATAAAAAATCTATCCCGTCTGTACTGCTCAAAAAAAAGATTAAATGCAAATGAATGCTTGGTTGAATTATGAAACCGAGTAAAAGTCATATAGGCTAATAACTATATAACTTTTACTCCACAACACAAGTACTTATTACCTCTACAATAGGTTATCGGTTTTACATTTATGAAATAAAATTCATTTTATCCAGGATTTTTGGACAAAAAACACATTTATTTTGCACATAAAAAAAAGATTTCTTGCTATAAAATCAATTTTAATAAAGAGCAAGTGCTTCTCTGTACGATCAGCGATATTGTGCTGTAACAAAGCCTGCGGCCTGTCAAGATATTAATGAGAAACTTGATATATTGTTCCACTCCTTCAGGAGATCTGTTTATACTTTATATCTGAGATATAACCTAACAAAAGTTTGGTTGCTTTCGATTGTAAACATGTAAGATATCACAAATAGACATGACTTCAAATGCTTTAAGGCTTACAAGACTTAATATTAGATGCTTTTAATCGATTAAAACATTAATGAAAAAATTGGTATATTGATCCCTCTTCCAGATTATCTTTTGCCATATTTCTGTGGTGTCAACCAAATAAAAATTCACCTGCTTTAGCTTTATTTAAGGTATGTAATATCTCAAAAAATAACCATGATTGTGATGAAATGTTTTAAGACTATAACGGCTTACGGTGAAATGCTTTAAGACTATTACGGCTTACGGTGAAATGCCTTAAGACAAAATTGGCTTAAAATGAGATGCCTTAAATCTATCAGGGTATTATTTAGAACCCTGAAACATCATTTAACTATCCCAACAAATCTTTTAAGAAGCCTTGATATTTCTGAAAAATAGTGCAATAGAAGTTTGCTTATTCTAATGCTTCTGTAAGGCTTGTAGAATCTCAAATATGTTCATAACTTTAGACAAAAAGTCTTAAGGGGCTATAGGATTAATAGCTAAAACAGAATTGGAAAGTTGGTCAAATATGACTCTCAGTAACTTTAAAAAGAAAAGCTTAAACTTAATAGATTTTTACCACACATTTATAAGACATTTAACCGTATAATTATGAATTTTTAAGTCAGTTAAATAATTTTCAGTAATTAAAGTATATAATAAAAGATATTTCTTATAAATTTCCGAAAACAGAATTAGCATGCGCGCAAAGTTTTTCAGAAAATAATACCTTATATTACCAAATTGCACACCAATTTATTCCCAATGAACATAACTTGATAATAATGCAAAGTGATAAATATTTTAATACATATACTGTACTTGTTTTACTTTTTATATTGTTGAAACATAAAAACGAAATTTTGAAAAAAAAATTGCCTATTAACAAACACTGAAAAAAGGCATACGTAATAATGTTTTGGTTTTTCATGATTTTCTTTATTATGCGTGTATTAGCAGACCTGAAAAATTTCATATTCATTTAGTGAACCATTTTTCTTTAATCTTGCACATAAGCTCTGAAAATGTAATATTAAGAAAAATTACTTTTAAGCAAATGTATATGTGTGAAAAGTTATTAGTAGCCGTTATATTTTTTTACTTTGTCTTTTAAATGAATTAACGTACACACATGTACAATACCAAAACGTGTTCAGAAGGGTTTTGGATATCAAAAGAAATAATAAAAAATTTTGAAAAATTATAAGTTTAAATGTCCTACATCCCCCTTACTCGGCTTGAGATGTCTTAAAACTTGCATGTTTTAAAGGTGTTATATTCTTGTCTAAATAAAATTTGGTTAAATAATGCAAATAATACCTTCATCCTTAAGGAAGACCTTCTTTCAAAAATTACTTCCTGATTAGAATTTCAAAATCCAATGAGATTTTCGTAACATTACTTTGCCTCCTTCAGAATCAAACTATTTTTCCCATATGATGATGTAGAAATCTCAATGTGACATTTAGTTATGATCTTAATGTGACCATAAAAGGAATCTCTCTCTTTATATATATATATAGGAAATATAGATTTTGCAATCCAATGTTGGGAAACACTAAATTGCAAAACATCAGTGAATTATACCTCAAAACTGAGCTGTAAGAGATAATTTCCTAATGATCAGTGTAACATTTTAAAGATATATATATCAATTACTCTAAATGTGATATTTTCTCTAGCACAACGTAGAATTTTTTTAAAACTTTTCACTTTACCTTTTGATAATAAGATTTTTTTTTTTCAATTTTTTTTAAATCTCAATTTGTCTTTCAAAAATATTTTTTCTATCAGGATAAAATTGCAAAATGGAGTAACTAAACATGTAAAAAGAGAACAATGATCCAATTATTTCTTAAGAATTCAGATGTTTTTCGTTAATTTTTCATAAAAGTTTTATTTTGCATTGTTAAAATATCAAAAACTAAATTTTAAAAAAACTGAGATAATGAATACTTTTTAAACTCTTACAATGATTTAACAACCGTTAGAAATAGGAAGCATGTATTTATATAACGGTTAGAAAGCAATTATTGATCCATAATTACAGTGAGTACCTTCTATAATGCTCGCTTTATAAACGATCATTTTCTTCCACTAAATTAATTCAGGCTTCTGAATTTCAACCATTAAGACATTATTTCTCGTGGAGTATTTTTGCATAAATTATATCTTTGTTTCTTAAATGCATTTCGTGTATAGTGTATATACCAAATTTCGCTGCAATCCGTTCACCCGTTTGAGTTGTAGAATGCTGTTTATAGGGAAAATTTAATTATAACCACCCTGTATATTAGAAATATGACAAATAGAATAAAGAAATGTATAAAGTTTAAATTACGCAATATTTTCTGAAATACATTTATTAATTTAAAAAGTATAAATATAACTATTTACAACATTATGAAAACTTTTTGACTTTTGAAGTATGTGCACTATATCTATCGCTTAGAAATTAACTGTTAAATCAATTAGAATCCATCAGAAACTTCAAAATGCGAAAAAATAATGATACTTATTAAATTATAAAACTGTTCAGCAAATAAAATTTGAATTTATTAAAATGTCTAAAACGAATATCTGTTTAATTTCTGTATTTCAACTTCTAATAAAGTTTAAATGTATTAAATCAAATAACTCACAATTAATTATAAATTACAAATTATTTCAGATGATTTAAAAAAATTTTTGACTGGTTAGTTTTCAGGTAATAAAACTTATCTTCATTTATTTAAAGCCCATCTTCTTTATATTCGTTTCAAATGCTGAATACAATTAGTTTCATATTTAACATGGTACTATTAGATTTCAAAGGTTGTCTTATTTTCAGAATTCTTCTGTATAGTCATAAATTAAGGTAGTTTTCAGTTCAGTTATATATACTTTCAATTTCAAAACAATTCAAGGACTGTTTTGTGCACGATATTTTAACTGTGAGTCATGGTCAGAAACGAGTACAACATCTGAGTCATTATCGATTCTTCAAATTTTCACACATTAGAAGAAGAGGGAATTTGTTCCAGATTCATTTAACATGTACCAGACTCGCTTACGCATTGATTCCTAATTTTGAGTCCGAGACTCTACAGCCTCGAAACCTGGTTACTACTACAAGATCATTGTGGCCTTATTTGCATTCTATTCAATTCCATATGCAAATAATTGTCAATTTATCATGAATATAAAAAGTGCGTAGAAGTAAATTTTATATTTCGTTTTTTTCCTCAAATTACAAACAGTCTTTCTGAAGGCTATTTTCCTCGATTCTAACTTGTTGCAAGTACATATCAGTTTAACCAAAATAGCAGATTCACGTCTTTTAAAACTTAGCTGTCATACGCAAAGCTGTTTTTATTATTTCTATCGAAAATAAAAAAAAAAATGTTTTAATTAATTACTTCATTAAGATTGCGGTTTTCCATTATTCTTCAGTTAATGAACTCCCAAAGCTAGAAAAACTAATGAACTCCGAAATCTTTATTTCAATTTAGATATATCTCTGATATTTTATCGAGGATTGAATTTCCTAATGCATTTTACGATGATTTCATTCGCTAAATTTCTCTATCATTGCATCATCATATTGCTTACGCAAATATATATAAAACATACCTATAACCATAATCAACAATAATATAATTTCCATAAATCCATTTATTAAAATATTACATAAGCACAAATGAGTATTAAAGACTCTTTTAATATTAAAGATTTCAAACTAATTTCGGTATCTCACAAATTTCGATAAAAAAATCGTTTTCTAAAGAAGAATGAACAGATGTTTTATTTTTGTCTGTTCTATCCAATCCACATATTCCATTATGCTCAAGGTAGAGAATCCAGTATACTGCAAAAAACTGTGTCCTCTAGTATATGTGCCAAAAATAAACATGAACTTTGGGTATCGCAGCAGGAAAGAAATTCATTCATAGATTTAAAATAATATTTATTTTTATATTTACTTTTCAATGTATAATGTTTTATTTTAATTTTTATTTCATTGTTTTAAACTTCACAACTAATCATTTAAAAATCATAATTAAGTTCATCATATTGAGAACAGAAATTCTAAAATTTTTAAATAAAAACGGTTACATAATTATCAAAATAATACAAAACAAATATATTTACAGAATATTACTAAGTATGTAATAAATAATTGAAATGAATATCTGCACCGTTTATCTCATTAATTTTAATCAAGCTGTCTATTTTTTAAATGCTTTCAGGAGTATAATTAAGGATTTATATAAGAATCTTTGTTAATAGTTCCTTTGTTTTCAATTTCTAACCCTTAAGAATCATTTATATATCTTTCATGCAAATATAAGCACTATCTGAAAAATCGAAATATTTTATGTTTGTTTATCCAGATATAAGATCTAAATACCTTTTCCTGCACCAAGATCTACTTATAAATTGTTTTGTTTCAGACTCTAATCCATAATAAAAAGTATACCTAATTATAATATCAAACATTAATTGTTTAAATTGTTAAAATTAATATTTTTTATTATTTTAAGGATTAGAAAAGAAATTTCTTCAGGAAAACAATTTTGCATCAGAAATTAAATACTTTCCAATTAATTAATGACATGCATTTCAAACTAGTAAATGATGTTTGATATTTTAAGGAAGCAGCATTTAGAGTACATATTAAAAATATTTATATATAAATTCTATATCGCTATTCACCCTTGGAATTATCCATCTAGATAAGATCAAGCATAATCCTAGTCAGTCATTTATAGAGGACTGAACAGTATAAAGGTCATATATTATCATGGTGAATTGGATTACACAAGACTTACTTTATTATTCCAAAGCAATGCATTTTCATTTCGTGTTGGCCTCTTGTTGAATTGTAGCCTCAGATATTACTACTAGTTTCTGGTAATTTTGGCAGGCATCGTTTTCAGTGAATTGGTCAATAATTCAGTTCACGAAAAAGCATTAGAATTTGACACAGTATATATTTCAAGGTTTTTTTCACATGTTCTTTATTAATGTAATTGAAAGTGTATTATAGTTGAAACGTTAAACATTAGCATATTTCAACAAAAATAATGAGAATTTATTATTATTAAAACCTATTCCTTCCCTTATCATTATTCTCGTTTCGTTTCGTTCTCGTTCATTATTCTCGTTAAATCGTTTTAAATAATGTACATTATTCATGTACATGCACTGTAATATAAATGATTACTCCTTCTTTTTTCTCCTAAATTATCAAAATTAATTCAATACTTTTGCTAATATGGTTTTTAGTTTTTATATTCAAAATATTATAATAGAATTAATTTATCTTTCTGTTCTAAATTTCAAACAAATTTGAAAATATTTCATACAATAATATCTATGCAGAAGGGCTTATAGTAAATAATTATTTTGTTGCTTAACATTTCCTTTGACTCTTATAGAAATTTTTGAGAGATTCTTCAATTATAAAGATAAATAGTAAAATATTAATAAAAGAAGAGCTTGAAGTTCTGCTATCATAATAAATGAATCAAAATTTGGATATGTCATATAATTCTGTATTTCATGTAGCGATATTTTAATGTATAATCAATTACTTTCTTTTATAGATGACTTTTAATATAAAATGAGGGAAAGTTTTAGAAAAAAAGATTAATTCCAGCAACAATATATATATATTAAAAAAAAATTTTTAAGTCCGTGAATACATTCAGGTACGTGCATTTGCGTGTTTTCTACAGTACAGATGCTTTGATCAACAAGTACCATATTTGCCAGATATATGCTTTTGAAGGTGGAAATGCGAACCACGAAGTGATTTTCTTGAATCAATTAAAAAAGTTGATAGGAAATTGCAATTAAGTTAACAAAATCAATTAACATTACATAGTGTTTAATCAATTAAACATTTAAGGGTATTTTACCATTCTCCTACAAATACTTTCCAAAATATTATAAAGAAATAACTTTCACTCCGGTTAATAATTTTAAAAAATATTACTTTTACATTAGCTAACTCTTAATTTTTTTTCACTTTCAGCATTAATTTTAATTGTTGCAATGAAATTCAGACGATTTTCATTTCTTCATCAAATATTTAATCGAGCGATTTGCATCCTTTGTTGAAAGTTAGGAAAGAAAGATTCCATTAATTAGCATAAAATTTGAAAAGATATTAGAAAGGAATATTGTAGAACCATGATTTAGAATTAGAAAATAATTTAATCGAGCAGTTATATTTTTAAATGTAAAAGGATATCATGGAACTTGACTCAATTAAAAAGTTTTATTTATAAAATAAACAGAGCAAATTTAAACTTAAGAGTTTAAAAAGGGAAATAAATAAACATTTAATTTTTTTTAATTTTCTAAAAAAAATATTTTTTTGTGATAATTTTGTAAAATTCCTTTATATACTATATCTTAATATACATTATAAGGTTAAATATCAACAAGCTGATAACTCGTAAGATAGAAATTTATAAATCATTTCCTAATAGTTTTTTAGCAAATAAGCAGGGAAATCTTCAGGGACATTTTAAAATGAAAAAAAAAATGAATGTGTAGATAACAGAATATTTTGTTGTTAAAATAGCCATCATAATAAAAAAAGAATTTAATCCTCAGTAAGATTTAATAAAATTGCATACCTAACCTAATATCTAATCGCATGAACACTTTCCAGATTTGTAATAATCTATTCCATTTATAAATAATTCTATATTTTATTCTTCGCTTCTCAAAGAATATTTTCTTTATTTAATGGCTGGATTTTAATAATGAAATAAGTTTATTTTTAACGATATTTAAGAGCTTAATTACTTTTAAACAATCCTTGATTTTACAAAAATATTCAATTAAATCATTTGACTTAAATCTGAAACTATTCCTCGGTGTTCATCAAAAGGTTTAACCACAAAAAAATATGAAACTGATTAACTGAAATTATTTTAGATATTTATCGCTGCCATTATATGCATCAGACAATCAACAAAGAAATAAATTCCATTATTTACTTGTAAGTATGGAAATTATATCCCTTTCGATACAATTGAAAGGTATCAAGGGAACTGCATTTCATGTCGTCATTCCTAGCTTGTTCTATATTTAATTGAAATGTCAGTTGCCTTCATTCAATCTGTAATGCACATTTTTCACATTTACAAAAAGATAAAGGTTGCCTAAGTGGAAAGTTTTTCGCCCAATTTTGTGATTTTACACCAATTTTAATTTTAAAAGTTGATTCAAATTCATATAAATCAATTAAACTTTTTTAAGCATGCAATATATTGAGAAACTGAATGTTAAAAAAAATTAATTGATGAAAATGCTTAAGTAATTAAAGATTCTTACCAAACATAGTTTTAAAATTGTTTGTATGTTTATATATTTGAAAAATTTCCGAAACAACCTAAAAAGCCTCAATTTAAAAAAACAGATTCTCAACACTTCATTGTCGGATTTATATGTATGTATAAAAAAACTCTGTTTTCATAATTATTTTTTATAGAAAGCATGACAAAATAAAAAATATGTAGAGAAAATTATACAACATATATATTAGATATTATAAAATGTAATTCAATGTCCGAGAAACTGCTTATTGAATTCATCGCTTTCTGCGTATAATAAATATTACAAATATTATTCAAAAGTTATGCAACAGTTTATAGCTCTGATCACATCAAGGTTACTAATCACAATCCAAATATTTCTTTAAAAAAGTCACAAATATAATTTGAAATCATACCAATAACCTCTTAAAACAAGATCAATGATCATATTCTATATATATATATAATAGAAATAATAAAAAAATCTGTTTCTGTGCAACAGTCTATTGTTCAGGTAAATTCAAGGTCACTGATAATATTCTATATGTAATAAATATCATAAAATGTATGTAATATGTGCAATAGTTTACATTTCAGGTCACACCAAGGTCATTGATCACATTCAATAAATAGTAAATACTGCAAAATATAATTCTAAATCTATGCAGAGAAAACACTCCAGTGTTAAAAAATTATTGACATGTACATATTTTCAATTTAAGCCATATTTTGCCTCTAAATGTATTTTTGAGGTACTTTGAAAATAGGAATTCTCTTCAAACAATCTGCTAAAAAAACAACGTAATTTTGCTTGATGAAAAATGCATTTTTAATGATTTGAAATTTAGCAGGTTCAAACAAAAAATTTTTTAACTTTCCTTTTCTTAACCTGCATTCTTCTCACCCTGCTGAAACTGTCAAATTCTAACAAGGAATGCAATGCTAGATTATCGACGTTATAATACTTAGAAACAATTAATAAATATTTTAAGTGTATTTATCGTTCTTTTGTAAGAAAATTTATTATTTAAGATAATTTAAAAGTTCAAATATTGATATTTCTCAAAAATATATATTATTTTGCACTTAATGTTGTATCAATAATGGAATAATGAATAATATTCAGTAATTCTGCAAAAACATATGTGCATCGAAAGCTTTCAATTAAATTTTTAATATGATAATTTGATACGGTAGTGCAAGAAATCAAAACAAATTTTTAAGAAAAGTAAAAGAATATAAAAATATTTTTAAATGTTAAATTTATTTATTTCAAATTTTATTGAACATAATCCTTCACTTGGAAAAAATTTCAAGTTAAATTTTTTCATTTTTTTATCTTATACTTGTTATTAAAATCATCCAGTATAATAACTACACATTTTTCACAGGGTTCTAAAATATTTTATATCTTTATGCATAATGGTTGATAATTTCTCTTGAACGTCAAAAAGGAAATATTAAAAATAAAAAAAAAATAAAAACTAACGAGATACTGGTTGGCGAACATTTGCAAGTACACTGCAGTAACCCTACGAATCAGTAACATGGCTCCTGAAGAAGAGTATAAAAACCCTTTTCCTGAACCTGAAAATACTTAACATTCTATTACATCAGATTCTTTCTGATTCTCAACAGAAACTTACTTTTTCAACATGAAAAGCTACTTTGCTTTCATTTTAATTGCAATGTTCGTCTTATCAGTCTTTCAGGAAATAGAGGCTAAAGACTGCGATACACTTTGTAAAATGAGTGGAGTTCATAGAATAAATGGATGTTTTTGCAGATCCATATTGTTAGATAACACTGGAAAAAGAAGCATGTACAGGTAAAAGAAATTTCTTCTCTTCTAACAATCAAGATAACAGTAATATAATAACCAGTGGACTTAATTTCAAACTATAGGTAAAAAGGAACAGAATGTCTGATGGTACCTGTTAGAATTATTTTTTCTCTCTCTTGGTAATGCTAATACAGTTTCGCATCCTCTTATTTTTGTTTACTTAAAATTGTATTTTCGATACAACATGCACATTTACATTAATGATCTAATTAAAATGAATTTCGGTTTGAACAGGCAATCAGAGAAGTTACTTAATTTACCAACCAGTTTAACTTCAAATAAGGTTGGTTTGGATTTTTCATCTTCTTCCAAAATGTCTAACGGATTTATTGTTGTATTTATTTTTAAATCTAATGATTATGTTATTAATATAGTAAAATATGAGTCATTTGTCAAAAAAAAACTCAACTTACCTACCTATCACTGCTTGGAAAGAGCCACGTTTGTATAAATATAATTTTCCAAGGCCTTTCAGATAAAAATTTCGTCTTGAAAAACCAAAAGTTTAACCAAAGATTTAACATAATGAAAATATTTGTTGGATAGTCAAGATAATATAGCTTTCAAAACTGACAACAAAGCAATGGCAGCTATTTATCTTTAATGAAATATTTCTATTCATCTTGGAACAATGACTTGAATTAGAAAATATAATACACTTTTTCATCTTTAATGTTTAAAGCGTTTTTACTTTATAAAACTCGCTTGGTATATACTACATTCATTGCAAAGTTTATTGAATTTCAATATTCTTATCTCTCTGCACTATTATGTATATAATTACTGAAAATTATGTCATGCTATTTATTTATATGTCTAATTTTATCTTAAGAGTAAAACGTAAATAAAATTATACAAATATTACAAAATTAATATTAAAAATATTTAATAGAAATTTTCTTACAGTTTGTTGATTTAATGAAAAAAAAATTTGCAAAAGATTTCATAAAACCACTGATAATATCTCTAATTTAATAAATGTGTAAAATATGTGCTAATTTAATATATGTGTTACGTTACGGAATTAAATTTCTTTCAACTAAGAATAATTGAATTTATCACGCATTCTCCAAACATTGTCATTTATCAACTGCTTGCTAAATAATGGTATTCTTTTTCAGCGTTTTTACATTCAGGATATATAAAAATAATCAATCACCCATTTTTTCATGATAATCAATGCTAAACTTTTCAAAAGTTGGAAAAATTCTCAACCTGAATTTCATCACAATCTATCGAGAGTTGATGATAAAAGTGACATTATTAATATGTTTTAGTATCAGCAACTGGTTCTTGTTGTTTAGTTGTCCAAAAATTATCAAATCAGTTTTAAAACTTAATAATAATTATTTCTTATTATAAATAAAAATATATTATGTAGAGAAAGGATCATTTCACATGAGAAGAAGTCTTTCACAAAAAAAAAAATTCAAGCCTTATTTATAAAGTTGATTTTAACAGAATTTATTGTTGCTGTACTTATTTTTATTTTTACTTTCTTGTATATCAAATATAAAGAAATTGTAATCATCAAAAAATTAGAATTCGAGATTTTCGCAAATTTCCACGTTTGTTACCTCTCTGAATCCGGAAATAAACTTTTGTCATTATTTTTGTCCATCTGTCTAATTGGCTGTATATGAGTGGGATAATTCAAAAACTAGATGGTTGAAATTTGGTGTATGGATTTTAGATCCCATTTGTAAACTTCTATGAAATTTTGAACGAAATCCATTCAGATGAAGTCTGCCTGTCTGTCTGACTGTTCGAGTGCAAGTAAACTCGATAATTATAGAATGTAAGAATTTGATGAATAAAATTTGGCGCACAGGTTTAGAATCTAAAATGTAGATTCTTATTAGGTTAAAAAAAATGTTTCGAAGGGTTCACCGTATGTCTGTACTTTCGCATGCATATAAACGTTGCAACTCATAAATGCAATGATTTAAATCAATTAAATTAGGAATGTGATCTTGTGATTATAAGTATAATTTTATGTTAAATTTTTGGTCTCCAAAACTCTTATTCGCATCTAGTTTCAGTAAAAATGCTAGATTTAGGTCCAAGTTCTATATTTCGTTATTATTGTTCTCCAATGCCAGGCATTTGAGGCCTTGGACAAGGTTTACATTTTATACGGGGATGGTGGTGAATAAGATCTTTATTGGAAAGTAAGTTGGAAAGTTTCATGATCATTTCATGATCAAAAGATTACTCAAGATGATTTTTTATATAATTCAAAATGTAGATCTCAAATTAGCACCCTAAATCACCAAATCATAAAGAACTATTTAAGCTGTTTCCTTCGAACAATAATATTTTAAATGAAGCCCGCTGCTGTGTCATTTGATTATTTGAAAATCATATCCTTTATAGGTACGTAGAAAAAAAAGATTTAATGTCTCAAAAATACAATATAGAAGCTTCCAATTACATGTGGTAAAATACGAAATATAAATTCATAACCGAAATTAAAAAGGAATCATATTCTGAATTAAGAATTATTTTGAAATTTGAAATCATTTTTCAAAAATGATTTCAAATGATGTTTAAGATACCTGAATTGTTTTATGGATTCTGAATTATTAGTCAAGAAGTATGTGAATTACCCTCAGCATCTTTTTTAATAGATTTCATGCACTAAGGTTGCGTCAGTTTCTCTGCAAGATTCCATTTATTCTTTTCATATATTTAAAAAATTTTAATATGACTTTAGTAGTGGCAATCCTTATTAATTCAGTAAAAGATATCATCTTTTCAAAAATAGGTTGATATTTTATCCATATTTCGATATTTATTGTTGAAACTTGGGACTTAGAATACATTCCTGAAATTGTTGCCTGACTACAGTTATTATATTTGTATCATTATCGAATCACAATATGATCACATGTATTTAAAGAAACCATTATTTAAATATACCATAATATATAAGAAAATAATAAAGTAACATGAAACAATTAGATACAAGCAAGAGAAATTCGATTTACTTTCTACCATTAAACTGAAGCATAATATACTGATATTTTATGAGAGATGAATCGAATACTAAGTAACAAAAGCTAATCTATCCATTAATTTCATGTAATAGCATAAAAAAAGGAATAAAAGAAAATTGATAATAAAGTTGAAGAAAATGCAAAATTGTATATATTTACCACAAAATTATAGTGTTACAACATATAAAACAAATAGTTACAAAAGAAAGAAATTGGGCATTTAAACATCTTCATACAGAAAGAGATTAAAACATGATGAAAAATACTGAAAGTTAAACCTAAGTATTATATTTCGATGTTCTAATTGAATGAACTGTGCTTTAAAACATTTTACTAGATAACTTCAGAAAAGTTAATGAAATTCATAATTTGTTTTAACTCATTTAATTTCTGAAATACTTACGAAAATTTCTAACAATTAGTTCAAAAAGATTTTTTTTAAATCAGCTTATATAATATTAATGCAATATGCTTTAAATTATAATAATAAAAAAATCATTCCTATCATTCTAAAAATAATTAAAAATAAAATAATCGTTTAAATATATTCCAACCGTTTTATAAAAAAGAGAATTTTTTTTATGTTTTTTTCCAAAATTTATACAATATATTCTTCTCAAATATAATTTAACTTATGAACATTTAATGCATTTATAAAAAGAATTCTGAAAAGCGAGATACGATTGGTGTAATTTTAAAAAATTCAATATATTTAGACAAGCATATTCCACGTTGATATTCATCGTTTTTAGCAGAATTATTAACTATATATAAAATTAAATAATGATAGAAAATTATTAACTTATAGTTGATTTCCAAATTTTAAATTTCAAATTTTAAGATGAAATACTATCAAAGAAAAATGAAGAAAATGGTTGATTTACATTTTAAATTCTGAAATATGCAATTTAGTCTTCTAAAAATTAAATATAATTTTTAATTTAAGATTTTTTTTAAACTAAAGAGTCAGATTTTTTAAATAACATTAAAAGCATAACAACGCCATTTCTTAAATACTTATTTGGTATAAAAGGTTATTCGCAACATTTTCCTGTTTCTTGTTGTTGTTTTTTTCACTGTTTGTAGCATTTGTAAATATTTCATTTTTCTTGAACTGCATGGAAGATTTATAGTTTGCCTAAATTTTTCTTGGAAAGTAATTTCAGTAAAACATTAGACGTAAATTTCCAGAATGTGTAAGAAAATGGTATGCTTAACACTCGTTCTCTAATTTTTATATGCTTGATGTTCAATAAATTCACTTATTAATCTGAAATCTGCGTTATGATGCAAAATATGTTGGAAGTTTTTCCTGATAAGATAAATAAAAAAATAATTTTAATTTAATGCCAAATTTATTCTGTGATCTTTTTTATCGTTAGCTGCTTATAATTTTTTAACTTTAAAGTTATGATTATTTTTTCGTAAAAATGGGGAAAAGGTAATATCTGTAAATGAACAAAACACTTAAAGACAATTACCATTTTCTGAAAGAACACAAATATCTTGAAATATCTACATGAAGAACAAATGAGAAATAAAGTACAAGTTAATTTAATGTTGATGAAAATACATGTTTACATCTAAATATAGACAAAAAGAATTTCAATACTAGATAATAATCCTCTTATTTTAGATTAAATGCACTCTTCGAAATTATTAAAACTGCATACAGTGAAGAAATATTTATAGTGATATAGTGTTTTTCCAAGTAAAATTCATGACTATTTTTAAATGAAACTTTTCATTTTAATTAAAATATAAAAAAAGAGAAAGAGAAGAGTAGGATTTGTTTTACAATAATGAATCACTTTGCTAAGAAAAGCAATATTGTACAATTAAAAGAATGAATCTGAAATTTTTTTACGAATAATGGTTATCCTGATGAACATTCTAAAAAATATTTTGGTAATCGAAGCGCTTTTATTTCTCTTTATCGTACCATTGGAAAAAATTATTTCAAAACTGAATAAAATATTATTAAAATATATATAAAACCTTCACTGCCTATGGAATAGTTGAATATGTTTATTTTTTAAAGTCTATGCTTAATAAACATGAATAAAAACTCAAATTGGTTTTGTATTTTCCTTGCCATTTGCTTTTTTAGCATGTGAAAATATGCGAAACTTATGTATAATATTTCTGCTAAAAGCATTTATTTAATAGCGTACAACCTTTTGTCTTCGTTTCTTATGCATGACATATAAGAAAAATCATATTAATAAACAAATGTAGGTTATTGTTTTTTGCCTGTTGAGAATTCAAAAATATTTTAATAAAAACATTCACATTTCTAAATCATAGTTTTGAAATTAATTAATTTGTCATGTTTTAAAAGCATATTTTATTTTATATTGGTTTATATCTATATTTTATTCGTTCATTTAAAGCAAAAAGGTAAATATTTCTTTTTTATTGATTAAAAACATTTTGATAAGTTCTTCCTTATTCAGAAAAAAATATCTAAACATTTTGTGTTTGTTCTTACCACGCTGATTTAGGTATTTAAAAAACATTATTCAGAAAAGCATAAACAATTTGTTTGAAAAGAGATGTGATAGCAATTAAGTGAAATATTCTGTAAATACGGGTTCTATGAAACAAACAGCAGTTTAAAACATCGTTTGATATTTTTTTCAAACGAATAATGAAATTAAAGTTTTGTTAACAGGCTTAAATTCTTCAGAATTAGAAAAAAAGATTACACAAAAAAATTGTTTATTTTGAATCATTTTCTTATGACAAGATTCACCACTGCAATGATGAAAAACTATTAAATAAAACTTCTTTGTGTATGTTCTAAATCAAAGAAACATTTGCAGTTTAAAAATATCTTTTGGTGTGATTTCATTCGCAAAATTTTAATGGTGTATTTTCTTACGAATTCAAAATAAACCTGTGTCTAATAGAAACGAACTGACTTTAATAATATTAAAGATTTTACTTGACATTTGTGGATGTAAAATTCTATAAAAATGACTCTAAAAACAGTATTTTTCTCGTTGTTTAGACAGGATTTTAGATCTAATTGTAGCCTTTTGTTTCTCTTCTCTTTTAGGAAGATGAAGGATTTAATTTTATTTAGAATCCAGAAATACTTTTATTTCTAAAGATAGTCATTTTCTTTGATTTGAAAAGGTATCAAATTCAAAATGTTTTTAACTTTTGGATTTTCTGCACTTATAATATGCATGCTCTTAGGCATGATAGTTTATACAGATGTAGTTTGTGCTTTTTTAAACTGGTATTTAAAAGGAAGTTACTTTTTTAAGAACACTTAACTAAGTAATAAGGAGTAGAAAAGATAAGGAATTAAGAAAAACTAAAAGCCTTATGTGATTGAACCAAGATGGATGAAACGAATAAGTAATTCTAGAACCATGCATTATAAATTTTAAACTTTTGCTACAGGCAACGTGGAATACAATTCTTTATTATTTTACGCAATTTTTTATATGATGTAGTTAAGGTGTTGCATATTAATAACAATTCTTTCAGTTTCTAAAATATACCAATATGTATCTATTAAAAACAATTAATGTTTCCAAAAATTCCAGGAAAATTATTATATTTTACGATGAAAAAAATCATAATTGATAAATAGAATAAATATCATCTTTCTATCTTTCCGATTCTCATCGTTTTTCTTTTTATTTAAAGTGTTAAATTAATACTGAGTGAAGGAAGCAATTAATTTTCAATCACACACACAAATAAAATATTTATTGTTTATGCTAGGTCGTTTCAAAATTCAGTAATAAAGAAGAAATAACGAATAATTTATATTTTTTCTTAACCAATTGTCTGGGATCTCATAAAGTATTATAAATATTATAATGTTTGAAACATGCAGCATGTTTTCTTGAAAGCTATTTTTTTTTTTTCAAAAAACAAATGGGTAATTTATTTTTCGATCTCCTAATACGCTGACTCAAAAGTATTATTTCAGACGAATTCAAGAACGTCTTTTAAGTTTTTCTGTAAATTCGAATTTAAATTAAGAAATTGAAATATGATTCGAATGGAAAATAACAAAGCATGGATTATGTTAATGAAAAAGAAATAAAGATTTCAAAACATCTTCTCCTACTGTTAGACCTGATTCATTTTAAATAATTTCTTTAAATATTTTTCAAGAGAAATATCTTCATCAATTCAAATCATACTTAGTTAAATAGCTACCTTTCTACGGTTTATTGAACACACCAGAATTTTAACAAAATGAATAATTTAGTATGATTTCATATAAATGTTTACAACAGCACAAGTCTTTTTTCTGCATTGACTTTACAGCGAAGTAGAATTACTTTAGAAAATACAATGATTCTACATCTCAATAGTTCCTGAGAATTTATTGTACTTAAATTTACTTAACAATGAATTAAAAATGACATGCTGACTTTGATTATTAAATAAAAAATACTTAATTTTTTAATATGTCTTAATAAGTTTAATAAATTTTACTACATTTTAACTAGCATGAATTATCGTAAGTTTCTTCATAAAACTATGTTAGCCTTTTAAACTGACTATCGTATTCTTTAATAACGGTCCATTATTTTGATTTCGAAAAGATATGATGATATCATATACTTTAATTTACTATCAAACCAATCTCAGTAATTATCTAACAGATAATTATTGATAATTCTACATGTTTCACAAAAATAGGCATTGGTTGTGTTTCTACATTTCCACTCATTCAAAAAAAAAAAAACATTTTTTTTTATCGGTATAGCAAATGAACTGTACTTTAATATCAATTTTAAAAAATCAATGGAATATGTTTAAATGACATTATTAGAAATACTTCATATCCATCTGAAGTAATCAATTAGTTATTAAAGCTTTTAATATGAGAAAAACAAATCAGTTAAATAAATTATATGGAGAAAATGGACAGAAAAAGAATTGTTTTTATATAACGAAATTAGTAAGATACAACACATCATTTCAATGGCAGGGCAGCGAATATATTCTCTGTATTCCACTACATGATTAGAAACGATCAATTTATAAGAATATTTTATTGCAAAACAAAAATAAATGTATCATATTTTCTGCATTCAGTGAATGCAAAGGAAGACCCTGTATAGAAATGATGTTTTCATAAATTTACTAAGACTGGATTGTAAAAGCTTCTTGAATTTTGCGACTGTTAATTTTATTATGGAATGTCGTTTTTCTTAATAAGCGTCGAGCCATTCTGTACAGTGATCTCTTTTATGAAAAAAAAAAATATTTCTTCCAACTTGGCGAGTTTATTGCCGCTCCAAATGTTTTACAATTGTTGTAAAGGATAAATTGTTAATTCTTTACTTTAAAATTATTTAATTTTTTTGTAATACTAGCTACTCTAAATTGTTAAAATGTTAAACATAATTAGATATTTACTAAGAATTCTTCAGAAAAACAATACATTTTAAAAACAGAACTCAATGTTTTTTCTAGGTTCCTCTTAAGTTTGAACTTTAAATAGCTAAATCAGAATTTTCTTTTAAACAAATACAGTACTTATTTATTTTAAAAATCCGTTCATATTACAGAAATAAATAAAAAAAATTAATAAAATTTATGCTTTAATTACTAAAATAAAATTCCTCATTTTACAATTTAATTTATTAAAATAAATTGGCTTATTTTAATTTTAAAAATATGCTTCTAAAACTCTTACGATTCTTTATAAAGCATTTTAGTAAACATTATGTGTCTAATCATTTGGCTTTAACTTTCAGATATACAAAATATCCACATATAAACTTAACAGAGCATGTTATGCAAAATCATTATAAAACTGGATATTTTTAAGAGACCAGAAATTAAAAACTTTTTCTCGTTTCAAATTGTTAAAATTACTTTCTTTTGTGTTCAATATTTCAAACTAACAGAAATGGTATCTTCCTAACTTTCTCCTAATTAATTCCTCTTAAAAGTTCCTAAATTTCTTATTAGCAATCATCTTTGTTTTAAGTTGAAGGAAAAATAACTCGCACATTTATGTTCAATACCAAAAATGATTTTAAATATCCATGCAAACATTAAAAGCTCCTGAAGATTTGATAATTTTTTTTAATGAAACAAATTTTCTTATTCTATTGTGTTAACCATTTTTCCATTAGTACATATAATTCTATAATAGTTACAAACAGTTAAAATAAGAAAAATATTCATGCTGAGTAATATTGTTTACATCTATAAATAAATTGGCGAGTAGAAAACTTTATTACATATGGTAACCCTAAAACAAAAGCCACTGTGACCATTGGGCAAACCATATAAAAGCAAGCTGATTCGCTAATCCCAACACAGAGTAATAGCAATTCTTTCAAAGACATAGAATCATATTCACAGGTTAACCAAAATCTGCTTAAAAATGAAAATTCTGGCAATTGTTGCGTGTCTCTTGGCAATCACCCTAACCGTGATGGAAGTAACAGAAGCAATTGACTGCAACGAACTCTGTTTAAAAAGTGGAGTCCCTCATATCAGAGGCTGCTTTTGCAGATCTCAAATTTTATCTGGAAAAAGAAATTCTGAAAGGTATTGTAGCGTTTCTTTAATTATTTGGTAAAATGTTTTACACAATAGAATTAGTATTTGATAAATATTAATTCCTTGAGAGATTTAATTGCATTGGTAACGCATGATGTGCTTAATTATCCCATTATAATATATTAAAAGATAAATTGTTATTTGAAAGAAAAATAACATTATATAAATAAAGACATGTTATATCAATTTTTTGAATTTTACAACAAAAATTCTCTATGTAAAATTTGAAGGAAAAAAAATAAAATGATTTCATTAATTTGTTTTAATTCAATATTTAAACAAATAATTGCAAGCTTATCGTATTCCTACGGTATGATTGATGAAAAGTAAAATTTACCAAAATGAGATAATTCTTGATTTATAATTAATGTTATTTACTCAATTTGAATTTCCTGATTATTTTTACAACTTCTAGAATAGTTATTTGTGGGAAAAATTCTAAAACTGAGAAATGTTAATAAGATGTCATAGCATAATGCATTTCAGATTTAATTCATTAGAAATGCATTTGCAATCAAAATATATTTTCTTAATGTATATGTTATTCTGAATTCAGAATAAATAATTTTTATAAACCTTTGAAACATTTACAAGACATAATTTCTTTCATTAATTTGATTGCTAAATGCTATTACTAAAGCTATTTCAATCATTCATAAACTCTTGACATTCTTCAAAATTATTTGCGATTTAATCATAAATTATTCATTTCTGGATGTTGAAACATAAAATATCTACATAAAAAAATTGTAGAAACCATAAGCAGTTGAGCATAACTGCAATTTGAAATCAACGATCGTTTTTGATATTTCGAATTCATAGAAATATAGGAATGTCTACATATGTTTTTGTAGCTTGTTGCATAGATTGGAACAACTTGAATCCGTTGCAGAACATTATAATAATAAAACAACAAAGATGATTAAAAAAGTACTTTTGTGATCAATAAGTATAGAGAATATTTCACTCAAAACAAATATATACTGCAAACGATTATCAAACTCTTATGACATATTTTAAATCTGGCAACATTCAGTATTTTATTTTATATTATCGTCTGAATATAATTTTGTTTTTAATTAAATACAAATTTTGATTTTGTCACTTTTTCAAAATGATCGAATGTTATTTAGAAAAGAATATAAATGAATTTTATTTCGACAAAATTCTGCTACAAAAATATTTGCATTATTGCAAAAAAAAAAAAAAAAAGATTTTGTAGACAGAATTTGTAGACAGTAATGCAATAAATATTGACTAATAATCTTATATCTTTTTTGTTGTATAATACCATTTCCGATACTTCTTGATCACAGTAGTTTATCATAAACTTTCTTCAATAAAATTTTCGAAACTATTTAATTATATCTCAAAACATACAGCTCTTTTTATTTAATTGCATTGAACTGTGAAGTACCCTAGTAAAATTGAAACTGAATTATGTTAATTTCATGAAATTAATTTAGCAAAAACTAAATTATTTTTTGAAAAAAAAGGACTTTATTCCGAAACCTGAAAATTTAAAATGATATCGAATTTATTTCAAATGCTAAATTTCATTCGGTGTGCTTCCATTATTCTCAAAACCAAAGAAATCGTTTTCATTTAATTTTTAGATTTTGTTTCATGCTTTAACAAAATAAATTTTTTATTACCTGAATGATTTCATTGTTAATATTAAAACAATAATCTATTTCTGTTGAAGATATTAAAAACGCTTTTAAAATAATTCCAAAAACAATAGTTTTTAAAATGTATAGTACTAAAATGATATATTAATCATATTGGAAGTCTTGCATTCATGTAACCATAACATCTCAATTTCATATAAATTAAGCAAATGATTTTTTGATTATGAATTAAAATAAAATAATGGGCAAGTATAATAGTAATTACTGAATTTTTTAAACATAAAATCAGGGTTCGTATGCCTTTTGGCTTGTTTCTTTTCTCCTACGTTATTATCGAATTTTCAAAACCTTTTTCTTTGTACGGAGCCTATCCGAAACTTGTCAGTTTAGATCAAAATCTTACAAATTTGAAACAATAAAAGTGCATTGCTTTATCCACTGATGATTGAATTTCTTTTGGAAGGGCTGAAACAAAGGAATATAACTGCTCAGAGCTCTGCCGTTTGAGTTCAGTAAATCGTATTGGGCCATGCTACTGCAGACCAGATATTGTTCAACAAAAGAAAAGCGATTCCAGGTACAACGAATTTTCTTTCTGAATATGATGGAAAAAATATGGACTGGTAAAAAAAATATGGAAATGTTTTTGATATACATAAATGTTGATGATAATCTGAATGAAATGTTTATTGTCTAATAAAAATTAATTTTCCATGATAATTTAGCGTTAGTTAATCCTTTTCAAGCGTCTCTCAATCCAAGCTCAAAGTTATACATATTTCGTGTGTGGTAATTTTAAAATCAACGATTCAAAGACTTAAATGATCTTTCGTTGAAACATGTTCATTTTAATTTGTGTTAAAAGATATATTCAACTTAAAAATCATAATTTAAATTTTAATATGCATTATTGGTACATTTATCAATTGCTACAAAAAAAATTGATCATGTTATAAAAAACCCCGGCGTTGTAAAATAAATGTAAGATGAGATTGAATTTGGCATACTATTAGCAATTGAATCATATATGATTTAAGAGTTTTCAATTTTTTTTATCGACTATTTTAGAATATTTTTTATCAAATATAAATTATCATTTTTTTACACAAGAATTTTTATACCTTTCGAAAAATATGCATGCAAAAACAGTTTTAAGAAGAAAATTTAAGAACTTCTTTTACAGAAAAATCTTTGCCATTCTTTATGAATGAATTTCTCTTTATTAACATTAACAACGTTAAAATTATTAACATTATTAATCTCTTAACTTTATTAATATTTTAACATCATTTGGCCCTATGTCGCAATATTTTTTTTTCTTTAATTCGATTATTGAAGCAATTGTTTAGAATCACAAATGAAATTCTCATAGATTATAAGAAAAGCCTAATTAACGGAAGAAAAACAGCAACATTTAATACCACAGTAGTCTAATCCTCTAGTAATATTTATTGTACTGTAGCTTATGTCTCATACATTCACCAGAACTCCACAACAGCGAGCTCCACAAAAAGCGAAACAAATATCTACCGAAATATCGTGAAAAGAAAATAAATGAAGTCGCAATTGAAATTGAATTGATTGAATTGAATTGAGAATGCATACCAGATAAATTAAGATGGTAGAAAGAGAATCTATTCTATTATAATTTTGGCAAAAAGCTGAGGATTGGTAAATCAAAATAGAGTCTAAATTGATCTATATTCATTTAATACTAGAAATAGCGAACCTTTTTTGAACATTTATATTTATATTTGAGCATTTATATGTAGATTATCAAAAGATAATATTAAGTTAACGGCAAGTAGAAATAAAATGATTTCCTGATGCCATAAAACTATTTCAAGTTTTTTCCGATATCAAAAAAAAAAAAAAAACCATAAAATAAAACTTTAATTTAACAAATTATTAAAAATTTTAAACTGGATATTGAATATTTCGTCAGTATACTGCTCAAAGGAATCTCAAAGAAAATGAAAGAAAACGAGAAACGAATCAATGTGATCTTAAACTATTTTTTAAATTACAATCTATTTAACAGACAAAAGTATAAGTAGAGATAAATAAAAGCTTTAAAAATTTTGCTTTTTTATCTTTTAAATTTAATTTTTTAATGATATCAGTTTTATTTCCACATATTTTTTGTAATTTTAATAATTTTTCAAAATATCTTTAAATACATTTTATACAATAATTTCATTTTAATTAAACTCATTGATATAAATGAAACAGTACAAATCGGCATTTTTGCATGAGCGTCACTTTCTTATGCAACCAATTAACTATACATGTTTTTTCAAATTTAATTTATCGCCATCATTAACGATTTATTCTTATAGGAAAATCGAAATTGAAAAAAAAAAACTTTCTACTTTATTTGCTCAAAATTTAAAAGAATTTGTCATCAAAGTCCTCTAAAATGATCACAAATCTCCAAATTGATTAAATCTATTTTAAAAAATTAAATATGATTTAATTAAATATGTAAAACTTCGAATTATCCCTCTATCTTTAGAATCTTTGATCAATCAAAATTGTTAAGGAATAAGGGAAGTCTTATTCATAAAATTCTAATTTGCGTGCTAAATAAGCAGTATTAAATTCATATCTATACGATTTAACTCTATAAGTACTAAAAGTAACTCTAAGTACCAAACTCTAACGTATAAATTAATATAAGTTAACTCCATGAGTACCAAACATCCATTCAACGAAACTGCTGTGGATCCCCTAGACGCTAGATATCCCTAATAAATAACTCCCCTTTTCGTTGAGTGTGTTGAATTGAATATTCGAGGCTCTTGCTTTACTGTTAGATACTCTTCCCATATGGATTTAGGGACAAGTAGTTTTCTAAGATATTTCAAGAGATGCCCTAGAATACATTTGTCTAAAAGCATGCTATCAGGTGCTATCTATGTGGTTTTTGAAGAGACACATAATTTTTCTTATTGTTGGAATAGAAACTCTAACCTTCCAATATTTTGAAGTATCTTAATTAGACTAATGCTAGAAATGAGAAGCTTAGTGCCCTCTTTCTTTTAAAAATCGGATGAAAGCAAGAAAACGCCTCAAAAATCAATGCTCATAAATCAACTATCGTTGATTTACTTAGAAGTATTTTTTTAAATTTATTAAAAAAAAGGATAAATCTATTTTAAAAATTTATACTGCTAAAATATTTCAGACTAGGGGATCGAATCTCCTTTCATTTTTCATTACTAGTAATCTAGTTCTAATAAATATTGCTAAAAATAATGTAAATTTCTTGAAAATTTTAATTAAAATTTAATTTAAATTGTATGTTCAGACTCCAAAACTCATTAAAGTTTCTTGAAATTACCTTATCATATCCTTGCTCTCAATTTTTAATGGATTCGCCTTTTTTATCAATTGCCTTCCAATTTTTCTCTATATTATAAAATTTTCAAGAGTGGATTAAGTGTAAATAAGAATTTTTAATTTAATTTAAGTGTAATATTTTATAATAAAAATTTTGATAATCCCTAAACCAATATTATTTTAATCTACATTAAATTATTAAAAGAAAATTAGATCATAAATATTTCAGTTCTCTTTTATAGTCTTAAAGGTTTTAGGAATACAATAGCAATTTCTCTTCAAACTTTTATAAAATATAAGGTATCAAATATGAAAGATTTTCAAAACACACCATGGCTCTCATTTTTTTAAAAATGTAGAATAAAAAAATCACAAGTATATTCATCCGATTCGGACAGTAAGTTATCAGAAAGAGTGTTTGTAACTTTTATTTGAAAGATGCCACTAGAAAGTGTTATGCTACGAATATTTTACAGAGGAATAACGGTATTGTCATGACTGAAAAGGATAAAGTGTTTTTCTCAGTTTGTTCAGTAAAGTGAAAGAATTGAGAAAAAATTTAAATCTTGATATTTTTAAAGTGAATTTCAAATATCTGCGTTCGGAATATTACACTATTTCAAAAGTATCAAAGCAAAAGAATGTGTTTAAAAATATATAATACATAGAAATTCTAGTCACTTCTACCGCCTAAAGTTAAAAAACTGTTTTTCCTAAAAATGTCGATTTTCTATAGCTTTCATCCAATTTATTTCTAAGTAAAATTCTTGATACAAAGTATCTAACCGTCATTCGTTCTATTGTGGCATTATATCGACTATGTTTCGAATTTTGATTATTTTTGAAAATAGTTTTTCTCGGATTACATTGATATATCTATCGCAGTTTTGAAAGTAAAATACATGTGCTTTGCTTGAATATCTGCAAGATCAAAAAGCATACAGGGATATTTACTAAAAATGTCTGAAAAATAGAGATTTTATTGTAACTTTAGACAGAAAGAGAAACTCTGTAAAATTATCTTATTTTTATATATTCTTAATATATTTATCAGTGAAGGTGGCCCAGGATTCACAACGAATTGAGATTTAAAATAATTTTTTATGTAAAAATATTTCAAAAAAACAAGTTTTTAGTAAAATTTCAGTAAAATGAATTATTAAGTTAAAAAAGTGCCAGAACTTCAGCAAGGTTTTTAAAACATTTGATAAATTTTGAATAATTTTATATACTGCACAATAATGTTGATTTTATATTTAGTTTTACTCAATATTTATATTATTGTCGAACATTGTATGAAATATTCTATTAATCTGTAGGGCTTAAAGAGAAAAAAAAAATTGTTGATTTTTTTTTTTTTTTTTTTGCTTTTTTTAAGTGTATGCAAATCTTGCTTCCAAATTCTACAGAAATAAAAAAAAATTATCTGCCATATTCTAAGGGTTAGTTACCCTATATCAGTTCCGTTAAAACTCTTTATTATCTGTGCTTTGCTCTTTCAAACTGCACCCCTTTTTTTTCCATTTTCCTTAAGAATTTTAGAAGGTTAATGATTTTGAACAAAATATTTCACGAGAATCTACTACGCTCGCACATAAAAGGATATTATCTTTAAATTTAATATATAACCGGCATTTAAAAGAAACATTAAGAATTTAAACAAATCAAGTGTCATAATAACAAAAAAGGCCAGTATGGTGTAAAAAATGCTTTTGCATTTGATTTAGAAATATTGTCTCCTATTTTATTTCAAGGTGTATTTCCACATCGTAAAGTTAATTTTGGTATAAATGTAATTTACAGTTTTAATACATAATTTGTAATATCTAAAATTAGCTTCTACATTTTTTAGATTTTTTTTCTTTTTCTTTAACTTTCTGCTGCATACATAATTCATATCTATGTTACATTTTGAATAAATTTCACTTTTATAAAATTAATCTCATATTGTATAAACATTTCATAATTTATAATAAATTAAATATCGTAATTTTAAAATAATTTATTCATCATTCAAAGACACTGCCTTTTACATTTCCCACTACTGGTCAATATGGGTTATGGGTTAAGGTAGGATTTAACTTACAAACAACAGTTATAAAATGATAGTCGTGGATTCTATCTGTGGGAAATACTTGAAACCAGCATTTTTGAAAAAAGTGATAGATCGTTTTGCAATTTGGCAATAAATTACTGTGGTTAGGATTGCGAAGATTTTACTAGTCTTTTTCCCCCTCCAACAGAAATGCAAATGTGGTCCAGTTTTCCTTTTAAACCTTCAGGAAGGCGACCTTTTTTTATATACTGAAGCTAAATCATATTTCCCTTTACAATAACATATTGAAGCTTTTGACTTCTAAAATAGTCTACACTTTCTATTTATTATAAAGCTCTTATTCTAATCCTACCTTTATTTTATCGACTCTTTAACCTTTTCATATAATTCTCACTGCAATTTAAAATAGAGTAAATTAAATATGTATACCGTAGAAAGAAGATAAATACAATGTATCATTTCTAAATCAGAATTCAATAACATTTTTGAATCTTCTAAGTCTTTTGGTACTGTAATGCATCCTTTACTTTTTTTTTTTTAGAGAAATGTGGATTTTATATTTTCATTTCATATTAAAATGTAGTTTTATGTTTCCAGCAGTAAATCACATTTTAAAAATTTCTTTTCTAATTTAATGGAAATGGTTAATTTTATTTATGAAGGAAAAAAAATCTAAACCCACTTTCATATTTTGTATTTTTACATTCGCTTTCAAATGCAGTTTTATATTTTTAATTGTAGATCATATTTTAAAAGTTTTTCTAATTTAATGGAAATGATTAATTTTTTTTTCATGAAGCACAAAAATCTAAGCCCATTTTCACATTTTGAATTTCTATTTTCCATCCCTCAGTTAGAAACAAATGAAATAACCAAAAAACAATTTAAATACGAACGAATATTTGATAACATGGAACTTTCCCCAAATAAATTATTTTCTTATTTTTTAAAACAATCGTTGAAAAAATTCACAATTACCTTAGATAAAAATCAAAAATTACATCCAACCAATGCGAAATGACGAATCCCTCTCCCACGCTCTAAAAATATCACCTAAATTTTACTAGATTTTTCATTTGGAAGAGCAAATCTGTTCCTATTTATGAGCATTTTTCCCCTTTTATAAGCGAGAAATTTTAAATCCTATTACTAAACTAACAGGATAATCTTGCTCAGCAATTTGTATTTACTTCACAAATAAAATAATAAAGATAGAAACGGAGTTTCATAATTTAATAAGGAAGTGTTTTGCTGCGAAGGTGAAATATTTTCCTCTGGAATAAAACGGTAAATCTTGTAGATAAATGAGATTTTGTGAAATAAATGGATGAGAGTGGGGGAAAAATAAATGCCGAATCATTAAAATATTGAGCTATTAATTGACTCAAATGTTTCAATCGTTTCCAAATATAATTACCTTTTTTTTAAACTCTTATAATTTTAGATGGAGTTGTTGCATTCACTTATTTAAATCAGTTGTGGATTGATGCATATTGCATTTCAGATAATCAAGTGATGATTTTATCACAAAATTGTAAATGAGCATTATGATTTGACTAGAAGATATATTTATAGTTTCTTTTTAAAAATTAATATTGTTAAGATAAATGTTTAAGGCAGCGAAAAAATATTTCGTGATTATAGCATTAAATTAGAATATAAATTTACTTAATTTTCATTTAAATTTTGATGCAGAATGATATTTAACTTTTATTCTTAATTTGTTGGAATTATGAAATACAATTCAAAATTTATTAATTCTTATATCAGCAGACCAACAAAAAAGGACCCAAAAAAAGTCCTCCAAAAATTTCATTTTTTTTTCTTTCCTTTTTATGCCAAATTTTGTATTTTTCGAATTATTAAAAAAAAATATGATTGCTTTTGTCATAACAAAATACAAATGAATTTTGATAGTCGTTTTGCGGCGTTAAGGAAAATAATCTTTAGTAAAAATGAAACAAAATAATTGAGAAAAAATTTTTTTTATTCAAAATGATACTAATGATTAACAATTTACAGATAACTAAGAAAAAAACTTTTGACATTTCATGTGAGTCAGCACAAATATCATAAATTCATTTCACGTATTGCAAATATTCTGAAAAGAATAAATACAAAATTGGAATGAACCATATGCAGATGGTCAATTTTATCTAAATTTGAACCGTGTAGAGAGTGCACAAGTTCAAAATTGCACAAATAAAATCTACGTAATGCTCTGCTACACAGCATATAAAAATTTCTATGCTGCCATACATTGAGATTATGATTTGGATCATATGAGCTATTCAAATTTCCGCCTTTACATCATTGTTAATTTTAATGATATAAAATTATTCATTCGTTTTTAAGGCGCTGAGAGCGATGAAATGATTCCAAAAGAGCTGCTTTTATGATCTTTGTAAATACAAAATGGCGAAATTAAGTTGATGTTGGCTTTGAGTATTCTTTAAATTATTCATATGAAAACATACATAAAATAGCAAAATGGCTAGAAAAAGGTTGTAGAAATTAAACATTTAATAGAAAAATTTCAGGACATTATATTTTAAGAAGAGCAAAAATGATATTTTTGAAATGACTCGAAAACAGAAATACATTTCACTGGTTGAAATATTATCTGTAAATTAATAAGATGATGCACAAAATTTAAATTTGATACTTGTAAAATATACAAATATTTTTTTCGTCAATTTCTATAACATTGAAATGAAAGTAACTGATTTTAATCAGTGCACATAGTATGTTGCGTCTTTATTTATATGTGTATTTATTTAATAGCAGGAATTTTACATCTCACATTTCAATGACTAAAATGCTATATAAGAAATACCATTTTTCAGTTGAATTGCCCTTTTCTTTAAAACGGCGAATCCATGTAGTACACACATGTCAATAAATGTTTAGAAGAATGCATTTTCTTAATTCATATCATTTATTTAAACTAAAATTAATTTCTAATGTAATCTGGTCATAATAAATAAATTTTATATAAAAATCTGCTTCTAATTTTTCAAATTATTACCAAAAGAACATTAAATGTATATATCTGTTCATTTTAATACATTCAAATTATAATATTTAAATCATTCAAAGTCCTTCTTTTAAATCTACTAATAATAATTAACCAACCTACGAGAATATTTACAAGGAATTGATAGGTTTATCATATTTCTTATTATTTATAGAAAATTATTAAAAGCTTACTTATTTTAATATATTCCGTTGTTGGAATAAATTAGACCATTAGGATCTTTTTGTACGAACTTGTTTCTTATTTGAAAATTTGATATTCAATGGATATCTCTTTTTTTATTATTTGTCCTCTCTTTTTTTGTGCTTAAATTAATTCTAGAAATAAATTTATTATCAATTGGATAATTATTAAACATTTCTTTTTTTTCACTTTCAATTACTTGATTAATTCTCTTATCACAAGCTGGTCGTAAAGCGTCTTATGATTTACATTTAATGTTTGTAACGATTCACCCTTTCGTAATATCCTAAAGTAGAAATTATATTTTTTAAAAATACTAATTGCATTTTTCCTGTTTCTGTAGTTTATGTAAAAAAAGTATATTTAGCAAAAATGAAATAAAACATCAACCGATCGTTGTGATAAATATATTATTTTATCACAACGATTCCTAATTTTGTATTTGTAAAAAGACAAGTAATTATTTTATTTTCTCCATAATTTTTTATATTTTTGTCTCTTTTTTTAATAATGGTAATCGAATGAATGAAGTTGTATGAAGTAGATTTTGGATTATTTTATAAAACAGAATACTTAAAACATATATACTTAGAATTTGCGGGTGCATTTTTAAATAAGATAATAGTCCTTTTCTACATAAATGGCCATTAAATCAATCAATGTATTTTACCTTTTCTGCCTGAGTATTTTCTTCACTTTAGAAACTTCATTACGTGATGTTTTGTTACTTTTCGCAGCTAGAACTGTAATAATTAAGATACTTAAAAAGTGATATCAATAATTGCTTTGAATCTGCGGATTAATTTTTTTAGTCAGAATAATAATCCTCTTGTTAAAATAATTATCAAAATGGACATTAAGGCAGTTAAAGAATCGCAATTCGATGTTGGATTGTTTGTTAAATCCTATTTTTTCCCAGAATTTAATATGCCGAAAGAGGTTCTGCATTAATAGAGACCAATATTTTTTCAATATTGTCATGTTAGGGATGTCTTGGTTTTGCATTTAACACTTTAATAAAACTTGTGCATTTCTTATAATTTTAAATTTAATTTTCTTTAAATTGATCTTAAACCCATTATAATTTAAACCTTTAATTATAAAGGGTTTATAATTAACCCATTAAAATTAAATTAACCCATATCACTTTTAATTAACCCATTAAAAGTGATATCAACATTTAACATGAATTGATGGAACTTGTGATAGCTTATAATTATAAATTTAACTTTGTTTAAATTCACTTAAATCGCTGTCATTTTGACCTGCCCACTTTATTATGTTAAATATATTGTGAGACAGTTATATAATGTTTCATTCCTTTCTATTGACAAACTTATCCAAAAAAAGCCTCTTAGTAAAGTAAATTAATATTCCTAGATGGAATTTTCAAAAGCAGAGAGATTTATAAAAAGTTTTTAATTAAAGATTTTCAGGACTGTTAGAATATATTCCCTTGAAAAACTGCTTTAAAAATATTTGTAAAATATAGAGTAAAAATACTGTCATTTTGTTAATTCGTAATAGAGTAAAAATATTGTTGTTTTGCAATTGTTTTATTTACTACTTATTTTGTAATTAGCTCTATTAATACCTTTTAAAAGATATAAGACTTACTTCCAATAATCACAGCAAACAAATTCATTATTTATTTAAATTTTTTTCATGCATATAAAATATGACTTTTCCAAAGTAGTAGATCGGAAAAAAAGTCTATAATGTACTGGATGACCTTTATAGTACTGTATTGTTAACAACACTGACCGCATAAACGTTTTTAGGGAGTAATATTCCATGTAAAAATGATCATTAGTTCTTTCTGTCTCCAAGTCTGTTAGTCTTTAATTTGTTATATCTTATTCTTAGAACGAGATTTAAATGTTTGTTGGAGAGCTGAATAAGCACAGTTTTCCAATATATTTTTTAGATGATTACTTAATTTTACAAACATTTCTTTTCCATTCCTTGGCTTTAAGCATTTACTTTTCATGTACGAAGTATAGAGAAAGCATTGAAATCGTCAAAAAAGGATTTTTGGCATTCTGTCTGTCTTTCTGTGAACATCAATTCTCAACAAAACACAAACTGTTGAATGAAGGGCTGAAATTGGGGCATGTCAAAATTTTGAGATTTTTAAAAAAAATTACTTTGAGAGGAGTTTGGAAGACTTTCACCTTTAAAAACAATAATAGGACATCTTCCTTAGTATTAGTGCATAATGATACAGCAAAGTTGATTTACTTATTGTAATCAATAAAAATGTGATTATTTTTTAAAAAATAGTTTCAGAAAATTACGTTTTTTCTAGTTAATATAATGTTTTATCCTTATACTTTCATCATTAAACAACCATTTTCATATATTTCAAGTCGCTTTATAAAGACTTACCTTCCTCACAGAAGAAATATTTAGAATTACAAATGAATGGGTTCGGTAGACTATTATCAACTTATTGATGGAGTTATATTTTATTGCGCCATTTTGAAATCAACTTATATTTTAAATATCTAAGATACTGATAAGAGAAGCAGAAATTCAACAATTTTAAAGTGATTCCCCCTCCGCTTTTAGAATCACGAATTTTGAATCACAGTTACTCTGAGCCCTTGGAAAAGAACTGAAGATTTTCCACAACAGGGAATTCGAAGAATATCATTCTGTACTCTAAGCGATTGCTGGATCATTTTATTATTCTCATGATAAAAATAACCGTAGCATTTGCATGGAGTTCGTTTTGACTAAAACTGGATTTTGAATGTAAAGCCGATTCCTTGTTGAAAAATGCTCTGTCCAATCAAGAACTTTCGCCAACTTTAGGCTAAAAATTTGTTTATAATTCAGCTTATAGTGTTTCTTCGGTATATTCCTATTTAAATATATTAAAATGATATTGCATTTGTTATTTCAAATTAGATATGTTTATAGGAATTATTATGCGTGAAAATGAAAATAATCAATAATTGATTAATAATAAATAAATATTAATAAATAAAAATAATATTAAATGAAAATAATTTATTTAGGTATTAAGTAAAATAATAAGAAAGATTTACATAAACGTTATATTTTTTTAAATCAACGATCTTCCCAAGTACTTACTCAAAAATTGCAAATATTTGAACGCATTTTTTTAATCAAAAAAGCATAATTCCATAAAAATCATTTTTCTCTAATTCTAATGTTTTTTTGAAAATATTTAGTACTAATACTTGCATTTTTTTTTTTTTTTTTTTTTTTTTTGCTGTTGGTTTCATAATTTTGAGCATTTCGATGGTGTTAAATACATACTTTACAGTGGATATTTTAATGTTATATCAT
The DNA here is from genome assembly GCF_947563725.1 of Argiope bruennichi. Taxonomy (NCBI): domain Eukaryota; kingdom Metazoa; phylum Arthropoda; class Arachnida; order Araneae; family Araneidae; genus Argiope; species Argiope bruennichi. Next base: position 107,978,906 of record NC_079151.1, on the reverse strand, counting down.
TAAATTTTAAAATTCTGATTTGGGAATTTCAAAATGAAAGATAGATTAATCAAATATCATATCATGTTTTGGAATTGAAGTTTAAATCTCTTTCGCATTTTTCTTTTTTATAAAGCAGTACGTGATGTCTGTATGAAGAAAAACAGCCAAATGCAATGATTACAGCCTATGATCGAAAGATATTGTTACGGAAAAAAATCAATCCATTTGGTGTACGGCGAAAAGCACATTAAACTCAATAACAAATAACGAGGTTTTATTCCACAGGAAATCTGAAGCATGAATAACAATCACAGAAGAAACATGCAAAAAGACAAGAACTGCAGAAATCGCCAACATAAATGTATGCAGTAAACCGATAACTAAGTAATAACGCCGCACAATAAATTTCAGATTGCAGCTAGAGTTCACTAGTTGCACTCCATGTTCAACACTCTAAACAGAATATTCACTTCCTTTCACTTCATATCAACGAAGTGAAGTGTGATTATGTGAAGAATTACTTATACTATACGTGACGTATGCTTACGACAATGCTTAGAATGTTTTAGAAGAATTATTGTACCTCGAGTCCTAAATAAAATATTGTTGTACATCTCGTATCATCTAAAACTTTATTTTTATCTCAAAATGACGAGAAAGAACTCTTCATCTTTATTTGACCTGCATTCAGCATCTATTAAAATGTTTGTAAAACTACTGAAATTCACTGCCCAGGGAAGAAATATTGCAGATTCGTAGCAGTTATCTTTCTTAAGGCAATATTTTGGATTTGTCTAAAGAGAAACACAAAGAAAAACTTTAATATTTCATTCTGTAACTTTGTAGTAAAAGCACTGTATATCATTTACCTTGAAGTAATTCTATTTCTGTTGTGGAATGTCATATCATTTTGGCACTGTTTATGAGTGGTAATGTAAACTACTATATTGTGTACTAGACATTTTTTATATATTTCAAAGATTAATGAATTACGAATTGTGAGAAATGTATTACAAATTTGGCAAAACTGGAAACATTGTATCAAGTGAAAAGAAAAGATTGTTTATTGCATACTAATTCTGTGAATGACATTTTAAATTGAGCAAACCGTTTGCCAAGGAGATCAGAAAATTACATGTCCATGTTAACGAATGATCTCTAATAATGGTTTTGGTAGTGAAATTCGTCCTTTAAATATCCAAAGATTGCTGAAAATATGGCCTTTAGCAGAAATCTGTATTCAAAATATTTTACAAATGATATTCATACCTAATGCTTTGAAACAACTGTGTCATGTCTCGCCATTAATAATCAAAACCAAATCACATTTAGACTATTCAAAACTTGAGGGTAGTCCATGCATGAATCAAAAATAGATCAGATTTTTTCCAAATATGATATTGTGCACTTTTATTTGTTGATAAAATAGAAATCTCAATTAAAGGTTTGAAGATTTAAATCAACAAGAGATTGTTTAATAAGATATGATTATTTTAGAGATATTTAAGATTAAGAAATTATTTAAGAGAGATAAAAAAAGAATTCGCCAATAGATGTAATAGTCCTAGCGTTCTTATGAAAGGATTCCCTGGATCTAGACTAGTTATGGAAAAATTGGAATTGATATTTTAAAAGAAGAAAATGTTTTAATGAAAATGAGTTTCATTAAAAGTTACGATATAAATTATTGATTAATTTAAAAAATTTATTTCTTTTTAGACAGACCGTTATTTTCCCACGCCGCATGTTACTTACACTTAGTTAGAAATTTTTTTATTTCCTCCAAACAAATGCACAAATTATTGTTGCCTATATAGATACTAAACTTAGACTAAACAAATTCTTGTAAAATTAATAAATTTCCTTGAGAAATTAGAGAGATTTGACTTTTGCTGCTTTTAAATGGATTTAAGTGGCATATATTTAAGTTACATATACACAATTATATACAATAACGTATAAAAAACGTAACGTAATATAACGTATTTATAATTTTTCACTGTAGCGGAATATATATCTTTTACTAAATTCTTTGATTCTAAGAGCTTTATAAATAATCTTAGAGGAAATAAAAGATAAGTATTGCATTTCAGTATTATATAGCAATTACAGATCAAACTGATCTTGAATTTTTTTTTCTCCAGTTCTAGTGTAAAATGATAAAACATCCTTCCAAATGTAATCCTAAAATTATTATTCAATCCAATTAAAACCGTTCTTCGGATAATATTTTTCAATCAGTTTTAGGATATATTGATGAAATATTCTTTTAAATTTGATCTTAAAAGTATTTTTTTCAATTAAAGCATCTTCAAAATACTATTTGAAATTGTTTATTTTTGCCATCGCTAAGATTACTTAAATGCATCGAATGTAATATTTAAGTAAAACTAGCTTAATAGTTTCTATTATAATTCTAATGGATCAAAACTTCAATTCTAATATTTATAATCGAATAATTGCATCCTTTTTACTTGTTTACGGATGTTTATTTTAAATTTGAATGATTTATTTTGCACGATAAATTAATGATGCATGTATCTTCCCCATCGGTATAATTGAAATGCAGCAAAGCATGTTTTACAGATAAGAAAAGATTTTTAAAAAAATTCCGTTTACGATTTTAAAACGTGTTCTTAGTGTTCAATGTTTTAATCTGACAAATAAATTTAAGTCAATATCCATTTGTAAAAGAACATTAAATAATCACCTATTATTCATGAATTCTGCCTTTTAAAATAGACATGTGATTCACTAGGAAGACGAGTTTAAATAATTATTTTAAATATCAATGATAGACAATTTAAGCAAATTATAAGCACAATAGATATCAGCGTCGATGAATTAAAAAAAAATTTACTAAGTTATTGAATCCATTGCTAACAATTTACTTCCTGATATTTATAATAATTACCTGTTCTTAATTATACTTATTTGTATAAATAATATATCGTAATTTAGAATTTTCATAAATTAAAAAAAATATATTCATGCAACTTCCAGTCTTATAATATAATTCAAAATAAGAAATCCCTTAAATGATTATTTTTTAATATACAATTTTCAATTGAAGTAAAACCATCCTTGCAGCATTTTTAATCGCGATATTAATATTTCTAATGCATTTCTTGACAATCTGTGATTATCGTTATCGCATTTTTATTGCTGTAACCTTTTATTTTCTGAAAATCTTTGCTAGAACATTCAGATAGATATTTCTCCTAAGTCAACACATACTCCAAATAAGAAAATATTCCTATCGAACTGCTATATAAGGCAATTAATTCTCAGTGTGATGAAGAAGCAGCTACAAAGATTTCTAGACCAAAAGGTTATAGGCAGCTGCGAAAATTTCTATTTGCTCATGAAACTGTCATCTCCAACCATGTGTCATTGCATTATTGCGTATCGTATAAGTGATGCCGAACTCTCAGATTTGTTGCATTGGTCTAGAATAAATATGGATAAAATTTATTTTCAATTTATTATAAAAATGAAATTTGGCAACATTTTCTGATATTTTTTAATTGTTCATGAAATAGTATGAATTAGAAATTTAGTTCACATCCTGTTTTACCATGTCTTTTTCTAGATGAGGCAATCTTTCTTGTGATAAAAATTAACTTCAGAATTTTAATTAAGTTATTTAAAAACCAATTAGATATTGTATTAGCTTTTGAATTAATATTTTTAATTTAAATAATTACATTTTATTCGATTTTTTCTGTAGACAAGTGTTTGAAAATCCTGTTTTGAAAAGCATTCCTATAAATTTTCGTCACTTTTAATGACAAATGAGTATAGTTAGTTCCAGTCTAATTTAATATTTTAAATAAATTTTACGAATAATCTCTCATTAAATATGAATTTAAAAAACTGGGCTGTTTTCAAAATTTGGGATAAAATTGAAACAAAAATTAAATTATCTTTGCTCAAAACAATGCGTAGTAATTTTTAACTTATAGGCAGTTTAACTTATAAAACTGAAATATGTTATGCATTTTTTTAAATAAATTATTTTTGCCAATTAAGGAAAAGTGATTTTATTAATAATGTTGTTAGATTCAAATTGTAGAAAATGTTTTTAGACTAAATATGAAAATAATATTCGACGAAATATGAAAATATTTTTTGACTTGGCCGCATCATTCGAAATTTTTGAAGTGTAATTTTATGAAATTCGTTAAAGTATCCTTTTGACATCATTTCTGAGCACTCATAAGTTGAACAGCTAACTACAAGTATATATCTCCCATGCTTTTAATATATTTTCTAGTTAAACATACAACATTTTTTTTCTCTTCACAATTCTCATTAAAAATATAATTTAATATTTAATATTAAAGGAATTTGAAAACAATTTATTTAAAAATTTTCACTTCAAAATGCGCCAGACATTAAAATTATCATTTACTCATTCAAAAGATACAACCCATTTTAAAACAGTATAGTTAATTCAAAACTTGTTATGCGCCAAGAAGTTGTCTGGTACATTCAAAATGAGAATTTAAAAATTGGAATTATGAATTTTGCAAATACTTGACTATATTAATTAAATGAAATATATTTTTTTACTACATTATAAAGAATATTTTTAAAAACACACCAAAAAAGAGATGGCAGTCTTTCAAAAATTTAAATACCTTTATATAAACATTTCTTTTCTAAAATATTTAGCAAAATTATTCACAGTGCTTTAGCTTTGCTAAATATTCAAACGCTTACACACAATTACAATTATTTAAAAATAATAAATCCGGACTTTTAGAAATAGCCTGTTCTTATAGAATATTAAAATTTTAATCGTCATGCATTATATTTAATTATTATTTGATCAATTTAAATAGCATAAAACTTTCTATTTTCATGTTTATGAGATTGTTCCCTAGTAAACTAAATTTTAAATCATAAATGGAAATGCTGATATATAAATTTATATGAACTCAAGCTAAATGTTTTAATTGCAGTTCTTATAATTTATTTTAACAAAAGCCAAACACATAATTGTTATTTATCCTGAAGCTTTTGTTTACAGTTGTGTAAATAAAAATATTTACAAAATAAAAATATAACAAAAATAAGTAGTAAAAGCCAATAATAAGTCGAAGAAAAGAAGAAAACTGTCTAAAATATATAAAAAGACAAAAGAAAAGAAAAGAAAAAAAATCACATGCGAACTAATAAATTTGTTTAATTACTGTAAAAATAAATTTTTAGTATTCAGAAATTACTCAAATATTTCAAATTTGTTTTAGCTTTATACTGTTGAAAAAATTTGCATTCTTTATATTGGTCGTAATAAGTAAGCATTAAATAATTTTTATTTTTTTAATTGTTTTAAATATTTTTATTTAAGCAATTCAAAGAAAAATATTTCAGACATTTACTTGTACTTCCTGTGCAGTACAAAAACCTTTTTTTTTATCCTAATAAATGTTTGACTAATTTTCTGTTTTTTTAATATATTATTCAAATTTTTTCTGGTAGTTTGATGATGAAAGCATAATTGATACAGCATTGAAAGCAGTTTGATACAGGCGTAATTTTATCATTGGATTCACACTGGCGAGCTGTTGATAAAAAGCGACATTGTAAATATTTGGAGAAACAAAATTATCATCTATTCATCAATCTATTTGTATATATCTATTAAATAAAAGAATTATTAATTTCAATGAAAAAACAAACGAATTGAATAATGTATGCAAGTTTTGAATAAGTATACATTATCATTCAGTGTCGTTCGATTAATATACATTATCAAGCGTTTTATCAAAAATTGAAAAAAATTAATATCTATGTTTTATGAATAGAATAGCAGAAGGCAAAATTTCATGTCACAAACTCTGTGAAATGTGGCGCAAAATAATAACAGAACATTTCAATCTGAATTCATAACAACAACATTCTGATGTAAAGATGGAACTAAACCAATCTTGCAAATGCCCTCCGGTGGAATTTTATTTCTTTTAAGGAAAAATAATAGAGGCCCGAATTCTGCAGGAGTAGGTACGAGCAACTTATTTACAACACGACGCTATTTGCCTGGGATTCGGATAAATAAAATTTGTGTATCGTCTTATGCAGGTTTTGATTAAAATATTAGTTTGGTTTCCCGTGCTGCTCTCTCATTGGCTGGCGACTCCCCCACATGCGATGACGTCACAACCTCTCAGAAGAACTTGAATCTCTTTCGATGGAATGGATGTCTATATTTGGCGATTTTTCGCTACGACATTAAGATTTCACAATTCATGCATTCTATGTTTTAGAAAATAATTTATATAATGTTTTTATTATAGAGTGAATTGTACTTATTAATACCTATTTTGTTCTGTCATATAATTTATTTCGGTTTTCTTTTGTAAACGTTAAAGTTAACATTTTCAAATGCATGCACTTTTTAAATCAAAGCAATATATATTTATTCGGTAGAACATTTTCGGAAATTTGTGTTTGTTCCTTAATGTGTTTTCCTTCAATTTTTTTCCAAATGTTTTTTTTATAATTACTAAATAAGTTATCAAATAAAATTATTATATACAACCAAGATTGCTAAAATAGATACTATATCGACGAGAATAAAAGTAACAAATAATATATATTTTTTAAATGTTTATCTCATCATATCTATAGCACGTTTGAAATATGTGATAAATTGATTTCTAAGTTTTGAGTTGTTGAAGTTTGAAGGCTAATATTGAAATATTGAAAAATTCAATTTAGTTCAGTCTAATTTACAACTTATGAACTATTCATTCTTGTTTTCGATTTAAAAAATAAATTTATAATCTTATTTAAAATACACCTAAATCAAAAAAAAGCTGGAGGGAATAATCGTAATCGACTTTCTGATATAGTAATAAAATATAGTTTGCTTCATAATATAGAAAAGAAATGTATATATGCAGGTTGAAATTTTTCGTCATGTCGTGTCAGATCTAAAACTAGATACAGAGCTACAATTTTGGTACTCCAAATGTCCGAATTTCATTTATATATTCTATTGCATTTTAAGAAACCGAGGATTATAGCAACAAACAGATAACCTAGTTCTGTTTAGTTCAAATTTCAACACAAATCTGCAGTTCTAGATGTAAAACAATAAACAAAATTCCATTTATAAAGTGATAGGTTTTTTTGAGTTATTGTGTTTACGGTCAGGTATACAGATGCAATTCCATATATATATATATATATATATATATATATATATATATATATATATATATGTAGTGACGAGCGCCTGTTGGCGAGCGCCATCTGCTGGTTGTTAGACAGACGGAGTTGACGCTGGTTAGACGGAGGGCAGATCAGACGGATCTGGACGAGAGAAAAGACGTGTCAGATCAGACGGATCTGGACGAGAGTGAAGACGTGTCAGATCAGACGGATCTGGACGAGAGAAAAGACGTGTCAGATCAGACGGATCTGGACGAGAGTGTAGACGTGTCGGATCAGACGGATCTGGAGGAAAGTAAAGAAGTGGCAGATCAGACGGATCTGGACGAGAGTAAAGACGTGTCAGATCAGACGGATCTGGACGAAAGACGAGACGCGACGTATTCGACGAAATCTACTGAATGTTCAATTCTTTTATGTTAATGTATATATATCCTAAATGTCCTAATCGTCCTAAATGTAATTAAATGTGCGTTCTAAAATAGTAGTGATTTCTGAGTCCTACAAATATGGGGGCTCAGCCGGGATATTAATGAAGACCGGCACATAGACGAGAGAAAAGACGTGTCAGATCAGACGGATCTGGACGAGAGTGAAGACGTGTCAGATCAGACGGATCTGGACGAAAGACGAGACGCGACGTATTCGACGAAATCTACTGAATGTTCAATTCTTTTATGTTAATGTATATATATCCTAAATGTAATTAAATGTGCGTTCTAAAATAGTAGTGATTTTTGAGTCCTACATATATATATATATATATATATATATATATATATATATATATATATATATATATATATATATATATATATATATATATATATATATATATATATATATTTATTTATTTGTACTCAAGGAAGTGTATGGTCAAACGTTTTGATAGTTTCCCACCTTTCTCTTCATATATTTTGCATGTAAACAAATATAAAATAATTATTTACTCTTTCAATGAAATATAAAATGATTTTAAAAATTATTTTTAAAAAAATCATCAAAATAATAAATAAGCAATATCTAAACTAAATACAGTCAAAAAAATTTTCTTGTAGAATTGTAAGAAAATAAAGCTTATTTTTAAAAAATCTGTATTATATTTTTCTTTTTCTATTTTAAATTTATATTTTCTATGAAATATCTTCTAAGAATGTTCTAAGCCTTCTAATAACAGAATAGAAAATTTCCTACATAACATTGGAGAAACTCACATTGCCAATATATTGTAACAATAGGTCACTCCTTTTAGTCATCATCAAATATTTATTTATATAATATTTAGTTTGTTTCTCAGGATTTATAAAATGAGATATGATTTCAGTAAATAGCATTTTAGCTTTTCTAAAGAGAGGTTAAATAATACTCTCAAGAATGAAAAGGGGCATCTCCATTAAAATGTCTGGACAGATCATATAAAGGAATTATGAGAAACACATTTGAGAAATATGTAGCTTTATAAACAAAATTAAAAATAAAAGCTATTTAATTTTTGAATTTATAACTTTGCGTAATATGATATGGTTTTAGGATTTGATTTTTCTGTATTGGCTGCGTAACAAATTTTACACCACTCAATTTACAAAATAATGCTACACTAAAAATATTAATATCTTAAGAAAAACGAAAATAAAAATTCTGCTTTGAAGTTAATATTAAAGGAAAAGAATTTTTTTTATCTCCGCATTAACAGTATTAAAAGAGTACATTTGATTAATCAGTAAAACTAATTTGGTTTACAATAAACAAACTGTGTTTAAATTTAATTTTGAAAAAATTATTACAATTACAGCGAAATTATAGTAAAATCAATTTTCTAAAGCCCTATTTTTGGAAGGAGAGATTTTTAAACGGGATAAAAATTTATTTGGTGGAAAACAAAAACCAATGCAATTTTTAAACATCAATTTTAATTAAATAAAATTCTGTCATAATTTTGTAAACCTTTCCTTAGTAATCATTTGCTAGCCAAAAATATTAGTTCTTGTCATATTACGTTTCTAAAGCAATATAGCACCACTTTAGAAAGGTCTTAGTAATTTTGATCTTCGGTCAAATGAAGAGGAAGATACCTGAGCTGGCATCCCCACTCCAAACTTCTGCATCATATCAGCCGCAAACTTCTGCATCATGATGTAAGGGCATACACCAAATTTCATTTAATTAGCTTGTTGTGTTTTGGGTATATCGTATTCACTTACACAAAGGCTGAATAAAAAAATATATTATACTTTTTTTATTCAATTTTTATCTGTCATTAGATAATCCTTTTAAAGTGTTCTAGTTTTGCTGACGTCCATCAATTGATAAAAGCTGCCTCAAATAAGAAAATTTTGTGCCATAATGTTTAGAAATTACTATCGTTACTTTATTTGCAAATAAATTTTTATTTCCGCATCTTCAAATATATACTATTGAGAATATTTCATAAGTTGTAAAATTTTAGCAACAAAATCTTTCTTGCAACAGGTTTATTCACAAGTATACTATTTTTTTTTTTTTAACTTTCACCTGTTGAATTGTTTCTGCAACGCCATTTGTTTTCAGAAAAAATCAATAGATCTGAAAGACTGGACATTTTTCGAATAAAAATACCTGGTGGGGATCCATTACTTGGCGAAGAATAAGATCTGCGCCAAGGAACAACCCTACCGCCAACGCTGGGCGGGCGGTTCGATATAAAAATTGAAAAATGCGCGCTTCCTTCCTTACCATTGCATTTCGATACCTCTCACCAGCTCTTAGTGATCGCTACCGCAAAAGCAACTTCAATAAATTCGCAGCTGCTTTTTAGCCAGGACAAGAAAAAAAACTTTTTTTCCCATCTTAACACCAACAAACAAGATGTTATCCATGAAGAAAAGTTACCGATTTTGGATGATAGCATTTTTGCTGTCCTATTTGCTGATCTGCCCCTTGGAAGCGAAGGCCCTCGACTGCGAACGCCACTGCCGTGTGCACCGAATGTCCATCGGTAGTTGCCGGTGCAGGCCAGAGCTCTTCGTGAAAAAGAGTTTGCCAAGGTAAACTTTCTTATTCAAACAAGATTTTAATCATACATTTCGCAGTCATTTTGAAATATAAAAACAATACTTTTAACGTAAAACTACGAACTAGTCCTAAAGTGAAAATTATTACAGTTTGAATTTTGACTGCGTACTGCAAAATTCTAAAATACATTTTTTTTCCTTTAAACTATTTTAATGAATTCATTTATTATTTATTTAAATGATTTAATTTAATATTTATTTATTATTACATAATTTTTTTCTAATAATTTTAATTATATTACCAAATTTCAAACATATTTTTGACCGAATTTGCCAGACAGATTTTATTTAAATTATTTTTATAGATCTGTTTAATAAATATAAAATAATTTTCTTAATCCAAGCTTAGTAAATAGCATTTTAATAATGAAAAAAATAAATGATTTTTATACCATTTGCTGCGAAAAGTTTCAATTATATAATTTTTTATGTAATAGAAGGGCTTATTCTTTCTTTCCTGACAAATTGTTCAAAAATGTGAAAAAAATTAATCTGATGAATATATATTTCATTAATCTGTAAAATAAGATATTAGTACCAAACTGTCTTTAGAAATTAGCAAACTAATCCAATATTCAAGTTATTGAGGTTTAAATTTTGACTGTTGTCAAAAAATTCAAGTAATATGAATTTCTTCACTTTTGATATATTTCATTGAATTTAACAATCTGTAATAACATATTCACTTTCTTTAATATTTTTAAACATAATATAAAACAACATTTCATAGTTTCTTTTTGACAAAAACATTCAAGCAACTTTAATTCATTTTTTTCTCAAAATCTATTTATTAAGAACGGAATAATCATCTTTATTGAAGTTTAAAGAATATCATTTTACTTGAAAGAAAGAAATAAAACTATTGCATTTTTTACTAAAAAATTTTGAAGCAATCGAATTCTTTAATTAACAGAACTGTACGATATTTTTTTGTGCGTATGTGTGTGAAAAATACATTCTAAATTTTAGAAAAATAATTAAAGTCTGTAACAAATTTTAATATTAAACCTCTTCATTAACATGAAAAGCAGGAAATCAACTTTATCAAATATTTTTCGTAACATTTATGAATTTTCATTTCACGATAACAAAATTAATAAAATTTCAAGCGGAACTCTGTTAATATTGCTTTACAGTAATACAGTAAAATGGAACTCTGTTAAAATTGATTTATAATAATACAATAAAGGCCACTTTAGATTTTATCATATGTTTAGAATGAGTAAATTACTTAGTTTGAACTATTAAGAAGAGATATAAATAGAAAATATTAACAGAAACGATGATTTAATGACGCATTCCGATTATAAGACAATCGACATTAATTTAATTTTATTAGTAATTTTTGCCATTGATCTCCATTTAAAATTCATAACACCGTTTAATTTAAATACCATTGCTGCCCATTTTAAATTCATTAAAAATGTAATTGAAATGCTTTCATTTGCCATTATTCTTCATATATGTGTTACGAGAGATGTGATTAATTAAATCAATTAGTCGATTTATCTTATTGACTGTGACGAATATAGGAAATTCAAACCTTTCTTATTTATTTTTATTAGTGAATAACAAATTTATCTATATCATAAATATAAAGTATTAACAGGTAATGGTGGTAAAAAATTATGAATGTAAACAAGTTTGATTTTTTTTTCATATTTTTTGCTAATTATGTCATTGTTAGATGGTCAAAAATAGAATTCTGAGCAAATGATTTTTGTTGAAACAGTTTAAATTATAAGTGTTATGAGATATCATGGTCGTATTAGTAATGCCAACTTTGTAATAACCTTTGGAAATTTTCTAATCGATTTTACGATCTTCGTTAATTAAAACAGAACATTATCAGAAATATTGTAAACTAATATATATACATTATATTTCATTCAAAAAGGTAGTATTCTAAATATTTTTGTTTTTTAAAACAACATTTACTTCCAAAAAATTATAGAGAGTGCGATTTTTCGAAGGAAATATTCATTATGACAAGAGTTGAAGTATATTTTAATTTATTTCGAAAACATGTATTTGAATTTATTTGTTATTATTAAATAGGAACGCGAAGATTATTAAAGTATGAAGATTATAATATGAAAGCATGAAAACGGATACCTTCCCACAAAATAATTTAAAATATCCCATATGAGAGTTATATCTGGCTGGCCAAAATATCCGAAATAACTGAATAACTATTGCTATGCAAGAATCAAAAAATTGTGTTTAAGTCTGAAGGCCCTAGTACATCCCTCCATAAAATATTATTGGAGTGGAGGTAACTCGAACCTACAAAGGCACAAATACTATCCCTCCGACTGGCGATAGGAGTTATGTAGATAGATCCTAAAACATTACTACGCTCACCAGAAAAGTAAAAAACACACCGCTAATCAGACGTCTTTTCATTAGTGTACTCATCATGTATTCGCATATCCCAGTTCAAGATCATAGCTTGATTTCGAACTGGAAGTATAATACAATGATCAATAAATTTGGGGTTTTATTGGAATACGAAATAAATATTTAATACCACAAATTACAGTGCAAGAGTGATTCTACTGTTCAATAATTTTCGAAAAAATCGAAAAAATAAAATCAATTTTAATAGCATCGAAATTAATATAAGGATAATTCCCAACTATTATTCAATAATTTTCGAAACGGTTCGGGACACAAAACTAAGATTTAATATTATAGGAACATGGGAGTGCAAACGGAACGTAGGATTTCAAGAGGGCTCATTACGACAGTGAAATAATAGGCCTGAACGAAGATAGGTACTTTTAGTCTGATAATTTTTTTACGGGCGAAATTCCTATTAATAGGTAATTTCGTTCGTGATAATGATACCTTAACTGGTAACAGTAGCATCTGAAGACCATTGAACAATAAGTAAACAGCATTTCATCATCAACATTTCCTGGAGTTGATTGTCATGACAAATATCAACTGCTTACCTGTCGTACATTCGTCAAGGAAATGTCTATGCATTTATACTTCGGCAGGTATTCGACATCTAATTCTCTTCGCTGTCTCCTGACACAACTAGTCATACAGAACTGGTATGTTGCGTTTGCGGCCACCTGCTTCTATATATATATATATATATATATATATATATATATATATATATATATATATATATATATATAGAATGTCTCCTGACACAACTAGTCATACAGAACTGGTATGTTGCGTTTGCGGCCACCTGCTTCTATATATATATATATATATATATATAAACCATCTTTGTCAATCATTAAACAAGGTTAAAGAACAAAATGAATTTATTTCCAAATATGTTCCGTGTTTACTTTTCGAACAAAATCGCCTTGAAAATGCAGGCATTTGTTATATCGGTGAAGGAACATTGAGACCCTTCTCACATCAACGGCGTTACTCGAAGAACGGACCAGAAACCTGATCCACCGATATGATGAATGTCTAAATCTCGCGGCGATCATATCGGAAAGTAATCATGTTTGTGCATAACTTTAGGAAATAAATACATTTTTCTTACTACTTTTATATTTTTTATGGTTCATAAGAACTTGGAAAAAAATGTCACTCGTATAATAAAAATGTTTACATTTTATTTAAAAATGATTAAGAATACATGCTTTTAGAAATACCTTGATCTATTTAAATTGGGATCTGTTATAAATTGATGTCTTATTCTGTCTTTATACTTTTAAGCATTTTTTATTAAATATTAATATTTCCTGTAACTTTTGAAATTATAATAACAAGAATTAAATAGTGAGCTCTATATTCATTTAAGCTTCAATGAAGAAAGTCATGTCGTATTTCTTGGGAAGAAATACATCGTTAAAAATTAAATTTAAAAAAATTAATTTAAAATTTTTCGATAAATTATTCTAATAAAGTTATTTTAGATAAAAGGAATAAATTAAAAGAGTAATTCAATTTTTTCTAAAATCTATCAATTGCTTATACAAAATGACAAAAAAAAAAAAGGGAATTATTGATAATGAATAGTAAAATTACTTATCTCATTTTTTTTGTATGGTATTTTTGTACTAAAATCTGATAATTTGCTATTTTGGTACTTGCTTAGTTATGTAGTAAACATGTAGAGATGTTTGATAAAATTTTTAATATTCTTATAGGTACTTATTACAGTTTGCATTAAATTCAATCTTAAACGTTAAAAACTTCATTACTGTAAGAATCCATTTTTGATAAGAATTTCTCTGTACTTTTAATTCATCATATTTCTTCTGCTATTTTAAGATGGATTTCCTCAAAAAATTTCCACGATTGTGGTTATTTGCAATTTTTTTATGCCTTTAAAACATGTCAAAAAAACGAGCACTCAGTTTTTTAGAAAACATTTAAAAATTAATAATGCAAGCTTATAAATCATAATTTTGGGGATGATAAATTTTCATCGAAGTCGATCGATCTTATTCTGCTCATTTCACTATATTTCTCATCTAAAAAAATATTTTTATTGTAGTATTAAAGCGAACTTTTTATAATTTTTAATGCAAGTCTGCATGAATCGTGGTCACAGAAAAAACAATTTAAGAAATACTCAAAAAATTTACATTTCTAAATTAATTACTTTACAAATTACCTACTAACAATTAATTACTTTTTGGTTAAGGACTAACATAAAATTTAAATAATGATAAAAAATAATTATGATCAATTATATTTAAATACTTACTTCTATCAGCAATACATTTGAAATCATTTTTAAGTAAGATATTATTAGACTAACTATAATCTTAAAAAACAAAAACTTAGCAATATTTAAATTTAAATCTGAATATACGTACATGTTTCGGTTAATTCGTTATTTTGATGTATTTCTATGAACTATTTTATGTATAAAAATATTAGATTACGCATTAATAATTTTAGAACTTACTTTATATTATTAAAATATCTTATTTGAGTAGCATTTAATATAAGAAATTTTGCAACAGTAACAGTAATTGAACTGGAATCTTAATGCGTTTTAAATTACTTTAAATGTATCTTTAAAATAGTTAATTTAAATTTCAATCTTAAAATAAGCTCGTGCGCTTATATTAAATGTATGCTTACTGATCGAGTACCTCATTTCAGAATTAAAGAAATGTTTATCTTTAATGTGTAATATAAATTTTTGTAGCACGAGTATGATTCAATTTTTATTATTTGTGTAATATTTTTATGAAATTAGAAACATAATTCGTAGCAGGAAACTTAATTTTCTAAGCATCGAAAATATATTATCCCATTTTTTTAACTGCAATTCATAAATATCAGACAAAATATATTTACTTTCTTTCTTTACATAAGAGTTTTTAACTACTTTATGAAACTTCGTTTTGTGAAATTATGGTATTATGTTTGATTCAGATATTTTCAAACGCATTAATTCTAATGTGCTATATATGTCATTAAACATAAAGATTGTTGGGTCGTATTTGAATATGTGCAACAATAAAAAAAGTCATAAATAAATTTTTAAAACCGATTATTTGATATCAGTAAAAGATGAAATATTCATTAGCAAGGAACTATAACAAAGAAAAAAAGCTCATTTACTGCTGATTTTTTTAAAGATATCCATTGTCAGTAAAAAATTTTATAGTTTATGAAACTATTTATATAAAATATCTTTTTCAAATTCTTATGATTATCATTTTCAAACGAAAAAACTAAATTACACAAGAAAATATTGAAAGATTTTCTACTAAAAACGCATTCTATAGAAATGAAGTACGACATCAAAAATCGATAAAACGTTTCTCAATTTCTTTTCGAATTAATTTGTAAAATACAACCGGACTGTAGCCTGATGTCTAGATAAACGAATTTATTTTTATTTATTTATTTATTTATTTGAAATTCCAAGGAAAGCTTTCACATAATGAATAACTATTGAACAAACTTACGAGAATGAAAAACAATATGTTAATTCTTACAGCTAACTCAAGGCGCAATCTACTGAAAACACGTTTCTCCTACTTTAATAAAATTATGGGCATACAACAAAAGATAAAATCCTTTTACTTAATTACGGAAGTCATATCCAATGAGAAGAAGGGTTTTTTTTGGTATAAATATGATGCTCAAAGATATTTAAATCTGCTTAGTATGAAAAAGAAATTGTAATTTATATGTATAAAAAGATCAAGATTCGAATATGTTTTAATACAGATTAGATTTCCTCTATTTTTTATATACTTCCACATATATTTAAGTTGTTATTCATTTTTGCGAAATATCTTTATCTTTAATAGATATTTCTTAGATTAATTACTTTTCTAGTAATAATAAGTAATTATAATTATCAAAAAGAATAACAAACGGTTTTTATCCTTAATTGATAAGAAGTTTTTATCTTTCTTTTTTGTAACAGATTTTATTTTATTTATTATACATTTGTAAAGAAACAAACGTTAGCACAGTAATATCAAACACATTTCCCCTAAATTAAATAAATAAACTATATAAATAACAAGTTTCCTTGATATCATCTTAATGGCAGAATATCTAATTTCGCCATTTCGACTTTGTTACTACAGCAAAAGTATAGAATGGGTTTTTAAGAAGCAAACCGTTGTCCTATTGATTGTATTATTCTACTCAATATAAAATCCTTATTTCTAATACATTCCTTTAAATAACCAAACAAATAAAGAACTGAAAGAAAAATAAGTATGCTTTTATTTTCGGAACAATCCCCTTTTTATTAGAACATATTTAGCAATTTCTAAATTAAAGTAATTATTTTAAGAGAATCGATGATATGCAATGGAATGTAAAATAGATATATTAGATAACGTTATCTGAAAGGTCTCTTCCTATTAAATGAATCAAGTTAATTAAATATGTGATACGAACTCTAAATATAGAAAACATATAGCTGTAATAAGTATTGTTAATTATCTTTAGTAAGCTGGGCTAAAATACATATGAATAAAACCCAAAAAAAAATCTATTATTATAATAAATTATAAATAATTTTCAACAGCAAATTTTTGATATACTTTGTAATGTTATTGAAATTTTATTATAAATTCCCAGTTGCAGTAAAAAAATAAAAAATAACTGAAGACTTCTAAATTCTACATACCCAATCTTCGCACATTGAATTTGGACTCATATAAATATCTGAAGCGACAGTATTGTCAAAACTGGCAAATTGCTTTAAATTTATAATTCTCAATTTCTGTTTACAGATTAGTTGTTCTAGAGTGTCTAAAAAAAATCTAAAACCGGTTTTTCGTCATAGAATTTAAAGATTTCATTAAACTACCTGTCATTCAATATGAAGATAGCATTATTAACAGATATTTCAGACATAATAATGTATGTGTTGAAAAGGTATCTTTGTTGTTCCTTTATATAAGTATCTTACTGAGGGACATACACAATCAATATGCCATAGTGCACTTCCATATTGTATCCAGGTTTTACTCATCTTAAAAATAACAACAAAACAAAATTCAAACTAGAAATATGCATAAAACTCTACTATTATATATTTATATATATTTATAAAATTACAGTTAAATGTATCTTTTTATCAATATTAAACCATCGAAAGTGCTCTTCTTGAATTAATTAGCATACTCTCGAATGAAAATCTTATCTCCATTCCACCGCATAAAATTAAAGACCTTAGGCACGAATGCCTTGTATGGTATTGGTGAAAAATTCTTATAAAATATAGATTTTGGCTTTTTTCTTGAGTAATCTTGCATAAATCGTGCGTTTTTACTGTATCTATCGCTACGTATTTTCGTCACATTTTTGCAAACCGATTTGCATCAAAATGTGTCACAAAACTACAACTGTAATCACAAGACAACATGCTGAATTTCATTGATTTAAGTCATCGCGTTTATATGCATGCGAAAGTACAAACTTATAGATGGTCAACTGTTTGACATATTTGATTCAAAATTTGGGAAGTATCTATATTTAAGATGCTAAATATGCTTATTAAATTTTATACAACCATCTCTTCAAATTTATGAGCAATTGAATTCACTCGCAGTCGATCAGCCAGACCGGTCTAGTTCTTGAGAATGGATTTTCTTTAAAATTTGATACACATCTAAAGATTTGGTCTTACATACATGTATCAAATTTTTGCCATTTAGCTCACTGTGTTTGAGTTATCGTGCTCACAGACAGACAGACAGAGTGGCAAACTTACTTGCTGACAGGCATAATGCAAAGAATGTGTTTTTTTTCTGGACTCTGGAAGATCTGAAACGTGGAGATTTTTAAAAGTATCAAGTTTGAAGTTTCTGACGATTACATTTCTTCTTCTGTACTTCTCATAGATATCGACGAAAAATTAAAATTAAACGTCTGTTTCTAAAATTATTTAAAAAATAACAATTAATGTCTATTTTTATCATTAACAAAAGAATTACAATTAAATACATCGTTAATTCCCAAGATAAATCAAATGATTTTCTGGTACATAACTCACTATGTATTCAAACCATTAAGCTGCTCTCATTTTAAAATAAAATTAAAAAACAAAACTCCTTACATTTACAGAGTTATTCTTTTATATATCCAAGGAAGATTCATTTCAAATCTAGAGATAATCAAACGGCATATTTGGCTCTTAAATACTTAACAAATATATTTACAGAAAAATAGACAAAATATCAAACGGTCGAATAGAAATAGGAGATTTTTCCTCTGAGTCAATTACATGGATTTAATACTTTCAGTATTTAATACGCTGTTAAGATCATTTGTTTCCGGCGCAAGGAAAAGTATACGATTGAATTAATAGAAGCATTAATTTATTTATTAGACGAAAGCTTTTTTAATTCCTTTTAAGATTATTTAAAATCATTTTAACCATCTCTCTTAATTTTTCAAGTCCTGGTGTTATATTTACTTAGAATAAAATGGGTGTAATCTCTTTTAGTTTTATTAAGAGTGAATCAATAAGAATGAATTTAAATTTGCATTAGACACTCTTAGTATACATATATTATTCCTTCAAAATCTGCCAAACAAATCCCAAAGCTGTTTTCAAGAACTTTATCATAAAAAATACTTTAAACAAAGATTAATTTTAATTGCGGGATTTCAATCGAATGAAGGGGGTGGAAAAAAAGTTTAATTTCCAACAATTCACAAAATTTACTGCTGCTTATTTTTTTTCAGGGAATGATCCTGTTTTTCCATACTTAGAATGTTTTACGTCTCTATAGAAATCAATGCAAAGTGAAAAATGCGCCTCTTTTCATTTATGTTATTCTAAAAACTTTTTTTTTAACTGTAAAAAATGCTTAATGTATAAGTATTTGTAAGCAATTTTAATTAAAATTTTCAGATTTTTATAGAAAAACAGTTAAGTACATTTTAAAGAATTTCTTGGAAAATAAATCCTTCCTTTTGTGCTCTTAATTTGGTAGCAATAACTTTTTTCTGCATTTTTATAACTCCCAGGAATACTAAAAAACACTGTTTGATTTGAAAGATATTTAATTCCTAAACACTGCCGTTAGGCAAAAAAAGAGCATTAAAAAGTAACAGAAAAATTTATTTAAATTTTGAAGAACATATATTTGCGATGACTTTTTCTGTGGTATGATTTTTTTTTTTTTTTTTTTTTTTTTGCAAACCAAAAACTAGTATCTAGTATTTCAACATTTTTATGTGTCATATGTTAGTATGTATCTTTAAATAATTGATAAATTGCATTCAAATAAAGATATACAATTAATTTTAAAAAGAAAACAAATAAAGTATCAAATATTTCTAAAATAATCTATCAAATCATCAAAATAATCTATGAAATGTTCCATTAAACCCTTTTGTCTCGGGTAATGTAAAATTTGGATTTATATTTTTCCATACAATTTAGCTTAGTATGTTATGATAAAGTTGCTATGGAACTGAATATAGTTTAAATATATTAAGGTCTTGATTTTCCAGCAACGTGAGCATTATTTTGGGATGACTTCGTAGTTGTGAATCTTAGGTCTTCCTTGAACTTGCGCATACCCTCCATATTTGCATGTCATACCAGCTGAAAAACGCTTGATTTAATGAATATCCGATCCGTGTAGAAAAATCATTATTATATATGAAAGCAGGTCTCGGACGTAAAGACTTCCTAACTTTTATTACATTACAGCCCGGTTTATATGTCTTTCCAGGCATTATCTTCAAAAGATAAATAAATAAAATGATGCATAAGCGAAATTATAACAAATGCCTTTGAATTGTTTCGAGAGATTTAACATTACTAAAATAAATTCATTTAAACGTGATATTTTTAAATTTTAGATTTTACAACTTGGTAATGAAAGAAAAATTAAATTCTAAAATTAATGATTTACAATAATTGTAAGAAAAATCCTACCTTTATTGTATTTCTTGAATGTTAATTATTTATTTCTCATTTTACACGATTTATATGCATACAGATAAGTATTTAGTTTTTGAAAAATAAACTTTGATCGTCCTCGAGCACGCTGATTCCTCATGAAACATTATGAATCAAAACATGTTCGTTGGATGCCTTCACAAATGCTTTTGTAAATAATATCTATTTCACATTTAATCCATAACGGAATAACTTTTTTGTATTTTACTGAATCATAGTTTCAATTAGTATAAATTTACTTGCTATTCATTCATCAACTGAGAATAATTCCGAAGTCACGATGTCAGTATTGCAAGGAAAGCGTCCTGCTGTTAAATAATACCTGTGACAGAAAGATAAAAAGAAAATAATAATGCTTTGATTTCCGTGAAACTGCTTTAGTTTTCATTTCTATTTCTTTCCATAAACTGATTTCAAAAATGTCTGATAGAGATTAAATTTCGGTATTCTGATACTGTTGCGGATATTTATATACTACACGCTACTCTAAATAGCATTTTTGGAGATGTATATACGTAAACATATTTTAGCAGTTGCCTGGCCGAATAGGAGAAATTTTCTGCATTTTAACTTCGATTTATTTCACCACGAAAAAGATAATTTACATACAGAAGCGACGATAAAATTGATGTCCGTTTATATCGCGATAGAACTGCAAAGAGACCAAAACTATGAGAATCTCAATCCCATGATTACAGTGTATGGCCCATTTTGGAGTCTAGAGCTTGTACTAAACGACATAAAAGTGTGGACCCTATAAAGCAATCATGGGATAGATTAAAGGTAGAAGTCTTGAGGCCCTTTGCTGAAAATTTCAAAAAGCATTTACGTCTCTGGATCACTGGAAAAGGCGGCAAATATAAAACAAATTAAATTTATTTATTTTTAATCAAGTTATATTACAATATATATATATATATATATATATATATATATATATATATATATATATATATATATATATATATATATATATTTACCTAAACTATTTTATAATACATAGTGATAGTTAAATATTTCACATATATGATACAAAATTGCAAATTCTGCTTTCAGATTTCAAAAACGAAGGCTTTTCAATAGGCGACGAGTTTGAAGTAGCGAAAAATAGTTTTTTCCTTTAGATAACTTTGGAAAATAACAAATTACAATATTTTATAATCACCATAAGGAAATATTGTCTTCGTAGATATGTTTAAATCTTACAACATGTTATGGAAATTTTGATGAATAGCTTCTTATTATATATCAGACACAAATTCTTAAACCATTCTTTAGCGGAGGAATTCGAATAAATGCAGTAGGAAATATTTCTAAATTGTTTATAATAGATAGTGTAAAATATTTCAAAATCAAAAATGCATGAGTTTCCACAAAGAATGTAATTAATCAATTTTTTTATATTGCTACACAATCCTTTACCCAGATTTAATTACAATTTTAACAGATACTAAAGCGTTCAATGTGTCTCAATAATAGTTTCACATCAAAAGATTGAAGTTATTAAATAAAATGTATGTAAAAGAAACCATTAAGATAAAGTTAAAAAGAACAATGCCTGAAATTCAAAACTCTCCCCGCAAATTTCTTAGAAGCCTATTTATTTCTAAGGAATTCTCCTAAATGAAAAATTCTCCTGATTAATTGCATGTTTACATCATTAACTTTAATTAGCTTCTGTATCAATGACACCCACAAAAAATATTCACGGTCCAAGGTAAGGATGGCTAAAAATGTTTCAATTAACTTAAATTCTTTAGAAAATGGATATAGCTCGGAAGAATTGAACGAAACTGAAAGAAATAATGAGTGCATTTTAAAATTTTGTGGTATATGAAGGTTTTTAAAATGTCGAAAATATCTTCGTTGTATGAGTTGTGAAAATTGATCTGTTCTAACTGTATTTTGAAAACTGGGTGAATTTAAGAGAACAAATAGAATTATGTTGCTTTCATATTTCTAACAATACCTAGTGAAGTATTAGAATTTTAAATTATTTTATATGATTTCAATTCATTTGCGTCTTCTAAGATTATTATTTTATTATTGTTTCTATCAATAATTTTTAAAGTTGATAATGCAGACTCTTTCAATTTATTTATCTTTAATATAGAAGAACTCCTTTTGTATTTCCTTGGGAAAAAAGCATATTTTGAGCTTTAATTTATATCCAGCAATTCATAATTTTTCATTTCATTTATTTTCAGTAAAATGTATGAATTTGAGAGTTCAATTTCTTTTCGTAACAAATCAACTGACTATACTTTTCAATATAAGTATGCTTTTTCGAATCAACTACTAATGGCGGTCATATTTCCCTTAGGTGAACCTGCAGCAATGCAAGAGCGTAATTCAATCCTTTGTTAAACTATTGAAAATACGATAATAAATACTGCGTTTAATTCAGCTGACTACACATAAAAGTAGATTCTTCATTCTAAATATAAATACCACCTACAGCCCAAATTTTGCTGATTGCGGTTTCTCGTTCTTTTCGAATTTAGCCTTTTAAAGCGTATGGGACATATTCGTCCCAAATATATTTTCTATTCCAGTAGCCAACCTTTATCCAATAAATTAATGCGCGCAAGTTTTATTAGATCAACAATCCCAATTTCCTATGATTTAAATTGTCAGCAATGGCTATTACAATTATTAAATTGTTCACTCGTTTACTGAATCTGTTTTATAAATACATACATTAGCTTACTATACTTTTATACTGTCAGTAAAATAATAAATATTACACGAAGTGAATGAGTTCTTAGAGATAAGATTGAATTCTAAAATTTTTTGTAGCAAATAAAGGCAAAATTCGTGAATAATGTTTATTAAATGATATTCCTCCCTCGTTATAAAAATTTTAAATCCTCTTTTCTTATTTTTTGACTTTATTATTTATAGAATTAGATTTTAATGACTCTAAAAATTTTAAACAGGAGAAATACCTTTAATCAAAGCAGACATAAAAAAACTAGATATATCAAATTAAATATATCAAATCAAGTAAATTAAAAGTTAATCGTATTTAATTCTCAAATGAATACTGTAGAATGCTTTTGGAATTAGATTTTAATGACTCTAAAAGTTTTAAACCGGAGAAATGCCTTTAATTAAAATAGAAAAAAAAACTAAATATATTAAATCAGTACTAAATATATCAAATTAAATATATCAAATCAAGTAAATTAAAAGTTAATCTTATTTAATTCTCAAATGAATACTGTAGAATGCTTTTGTGTTGAACATAATGGAATATTTAAACTTCTGGAAAAGCATAAATTTAGTTAAATTTTATAGTTTACTATATAGTTAATAGGATCGTATTTTTATTTAATAATGTTGTGCTTAATACTTTAAACCTCACTTTCGGCGTTACTTTGTTAAGAAAACACACATTTTGGAGGAAAAAGTCCTTCGAACCATAAATTTGTTTCTTAACCAAACAAAAATGTTATCTTATTAAAACTTTTATTGATTAACGAAGTCAGAATGCCATTCTTACTATATGTAAAGAAGATTTTTAACTTTTTAATATATAAATGAAGTAAAATAAATTTCGATTCCTCTCGAATTATATTTTATTTTTAATTCAAAAGTTATTAAACCATCGTACTAAAAAACCATCGAAATTATTTTAATCCTAATTTATCAAGAAATGGATTGCTTTACAATTGGCTTTAACTTCGGTCAGAAACCAAAAGAAAATATATGCTTTTGCAAACAGTATTTATTCTAACTTAAATCATTTATTCAATTTTTAGATAAAATGCCCGTAAAGAAAATTTTGTATTTTAACTTAACTACATTACCTTTAATGATACATCATATAGTCATGAATGATTTAATATAAATGGTTTTGTATAGAACTTAATGGAATTGTTATTTAAATGATTGTTTAAAATTTATCATCAAGAGACAAATTATTATTATAATTAATAAACAATGTATTAAAATCTCTTATAACACTCTAAATAATTTTAAAACTTTATTAATTTAAACTAGAAATAAACGAAAAAATACAATTTTCTGTGTAAAAGATTAATTTTTATTTATTTTCAAGAATGTTTTATTCTTTTTTAAAATATTAAAAATTATTTACCGAAAGTTTTTATCTACTGTGATGTCAAATCTAAGGTATGAATTTTACTCCACAACCAAAATATTTTATCTTGTAAATTCAATAAGAACTGGAGTCTTTCACCTTTTGCATCTATGGAATACCATATTTGAAGTAAGATCTCAATGGGATCCGTTTCTTTTTTCGAAATATCCTATTTTTCAACCTCCTTTTTAGAAACAACTGGTTTGCGTTTGAGTGATGTCCTCAATAGTCCAGATATTTTCAGCTTGGTAAACATTTTTGAAAAGAGTCTGTCCCCGCTTTCGAAATGGAGTTCCTATCAAAAGGATTAAACTTTTAAATCTCTTCGCTTCTAAGGATCGAATGTTGAAGACATGTAACATTTTTCTTTTTCAATTTTTACAAAAAAAAAGTCATATTTTGAAAGTCGAAAAGCATTATTACTTTAGTTTGAGTTGAAAGCAGAATAATCATAGGAAGTGCCAAATAGATTTTATGTTACCTATAAAACATCTACTCCATTAAATTGTTAGAAATATAAGGCTGAGTTTCAATTTAAAATAGCAGTCGTGTATAAAATAATAGGTTTATTTTTTAATTTTAAAGAAAAATCTCTTTTAAAATATTTCACATAAGATTAAAATTGGTAACCACAAGAGTAAATTTCCACATTTATAAAGTCCGAGTTCTTATAGAAAAAATTAAAAATCAGAAATTCGAAATATGAGTATTATTTATTTAATATGTTTTTGTTTGTAATTAAAATTAATTAAATTTATAATTAAAAAGACTAAAATCGGGAAATAAATACTGTGATGAAATATTTTAAATATATAAAAAAATTTCGAATTTCACATATAATAGCATTAAACATTATTAAAATTTATAAAGAAGCATAACAAATGAAATATATTAAAATTTATTAAAAGAAAATAATAAAAAAGGCTTACCTTTTGTCAGTGAATAGAAATATATCCTTGGGATACACGATTTTTTTTATACCGGTAATCAGAATAACAATTTATTTACAGACGAAGCAAAAAAAAAAAAAAACGTGGAAATGAAGCAAGAATATTTTTAATACTTACAAGAATAAAAAAAAATAATAAAGAATTCCAAACGATTTTTTTTTCATCGTTACGTGAGCTTAATCAGGAATCGAAATGTTGCCAGCTAGGGAATAAAAACACCTCTTCAATTAAAAAAAAAATGTAAATGTGCGACAATAAATAAATAATGCAGTTTCATGGATCCAAACACTACTTTAGGATAATAATAAACTTAAAAAATAAACAACAAGATATTTAGCAAGAACAAATTATTTAACAAGCATAAAATTATAACTATTATGGAAAACACAAATGATCTAATACACGCAAAAGAACTTATTTTAGATAATGATAAAATGAAATTAAATTATCTTTTACTTTTCTGTAATGCCAGTAAAAAATATGTTTTATGCGGTTCCGTGAGAATTTTTTGTACTATCTATAGATATTTTTTTAATAAAATTGTATATAGCCTTTCAAAATCTAAATTTAAATTAGTTTTGTCTAAAATTATTTTGGGCAGTATATTGCTTTTGCCATTTTTACGAGAAGAAAATTTATTAAAACAGACATGGTTTTAATGAAAAGATAAAAGGAAAAACATTTATAAAATCATTTAAAAAACCTTCTTGTAAAAGTAATTGAAAAAAATGTAGGATATTTGATTTCTTTGCTATGCTTCTTAATCCATTTGTTTTGAAATATATTACACCTAGTTTGCAATACCATAATGACCCTCATCACGAAATTTCAAAGATCAATTATTTCTCTCAAACTATGGAAAAATAAAATCGATTCTTAATTTATATTTTAAGTAATTTTCAAAAATTGCTTTGAATTGAAATTTTTTAATACGCTGAAAATTTATGAATTTTTGAGTTTTATCCAATGAAGTTGAAACTATCATAAATAAATAGTTTTAGATAATATTTTCTCACATTGAAAAAAATGACTCAGCGACCGTTGTTTCTATTCCCAATGAATCCTTTCTTTCTTTCGTTTTTTTTTTCTTTCCGAATCGGATTAAAAGCATGTAAACACTATGTTACTCGAAAAGGACAACCTTCAAGCATGTCTTTTTAAAAAAAGAAATCAGAGTTTTTGTAAAAATTTTCTTGGCCAATTTTAAAGATAACCTTTCTTTTTTTTAATTTTTTCTTTTACTTCCTCGTTTCTGGATAATATCTGTCAGACAAAGATATCTGTTTAAGACAAAGATAACTCTAAAACGTTCTAAGCTAGTACAGATAAAATTTGGTATATGACATTTAGAAAAAATGTGTAGATTTCTTCTAAGTTTAGATTAAAATCTGTCAGAAGTCCATTTGTCCGGTTGTTAGAATATAAATCATCATGATAATTACAAAAGAAATAGAGCTAGATTGATAAAATTTGGTATATAGATTTAACATCCATAGTGTAGACACCTATCAAATTTTGAGCGAAATCCAACAACTGGCTTACCGTCTGTCGGTCTGTACTTTCAGAAACTGGTAATCGTGATAGTTCAAACACGAAATATCTTAAATAAATCTAACTTGGTACGATATTTTATGACTTCAATTGTAGATCTGTGTCACATTTTTGTTTCAATTGGCTTAGAAAAACCTGTGTATTTCTACGAATTCGATTTTCGGATACTATAACCGCATTGCAGAGATTAATCGCCAAATAACTCGCCAAGGAGGTTCAGAAAAAATGCTCTATTTACGCCAAAGGTTAATATTTCGTATCTATTGTAACCAATGCCATACAAAGCATAATAATTTTATTTGAGAGTATGCGAGGGAGTTTGGGGGAGACCATTGCTGCTGTTTTAATTTTCAATCCTTTGTCTCCTATAAAATTATTTAAATCATTCCCCATTTATTTCATTTAAAATTATTGAATATAAGGAATTTTATTCGGAATTAAGGTAAGTGCGAAAATATATGTGCAGTTAAATATCTTAGATTTTTGCTATTATGTCCTCACTTTAGCTAAACATCCCTAGATATGACGAAATAATCTGTTCTTTCTTTTTCCCGATTGTTTGTATACTGTTGTTTTTACTGAACAGAATTTTCTTTACTTTGTTGATTATAAAAGATATATATGTTAGATTTATGACAATATCCTTCCTTTTTTGGAATAATTTATATCAAATTTATATCAAATTCCTTGAGTCTATTTTGTCCTTACATTTCAAATTTATTTTTATTATATATAAAATTTCAGGAAAAGGCTACGAATAAATATCATTTTTAGTAATAGACCTTTGAATATCTAAGAATGAACTATTTTAATGGAATCAGAATTCGCATTGCTATCTGGCTATCCATCTATAAACTAAGCAGTTCATGGTGTATGAAAATGTTGATTTTCTAACGTAGAAAACAAACATTTAAAGGATTTCGATGGAAATATTTCATAGTTTTAAATAAATTGTTTTTATTCATAAGTTTATATCGTGCTTAGAAATATATTCCGTATTTTTTGAGTAATGTTATAAACTTATATACTCAACTAAATTAAGGCAGAAAACATATAATCATATTTTTCTATATTTGAAAGGAATTCTAAAATTTCACTCGAATAAACTTTGAGCGTTAACGTCCCAAGAGAATATCAGTATTCTTAAACTGAAATAGCGCTTTTACAAAAATGATTCGAAAAATAAGCAGATGCGTTAGATTTTCTGACACTCGGCAATAATTGTATTTAAAAAGAAATTCAGGTATAAAAATTTTGGCATTCATATAGATAGAGATAAATAACTTGGAAAGTTCACTAGATTTCTTTTATATAGCTGCATTAATAATATTGCAAATTTTGTTTCAGTATGAAAAGATACTTTATCTCTATTTATTCACATTAGAAATGATATCACTTTTTAATCCTTGGAGACAATCTTGTTAAACATCTGTAGCCTATTATTTTCAAAACTATGCAATTATTTCTTTCAAGAAATTCAAATGATTTCAAATAGTATCTCTAAGATTTGTTTCTGTCGAATAAGAGGCTCTAAAAACAAATATGAAAACTTTTAATTCAAGATACAAACAAAATGAGTTTTGCATATTACAAAGGTTTATATGCATATACATTCACAATGTTTATGCTCATTGTTCTCCTGAACTAGAAAATATTATTCTTAATTTTATATTAAAAAAGCATATAGTAAAATTAATTGAATTTCCATGTCCATATTGAAATAAATATTCATATTTTTTGATAAACAAGCCATCAGTCATCATCAAGTTAAAACATTGCCGCCACTTATCTCATCATATCAGAAAATTGTGCCATTCAAGCAAAACACCGAGCCAGTTGTCATATAAGATTGGTGACATAATAATATAAATAACAGTCAAGTGTAGTTAATCACATATTACCATCAAGCGCCGATATCGTAATATTAAAAGTGTACCAAATTTGTAATATACATTAAAGTGATATACATTATTTAATGTACTGTAGAGCCTAGGTTATCTGATTCTTTGGATAATTAAGACATCCATTAATAGAGATTGATTTTAATCGATTTTTTTTTTTTGTAAGAAGGTGTTTCAAATCTGTATACTTGAAATTATAAAAATAAGCACACAAGTACTAATGCAGTTTGCAATTACTACCAAGCATTAATATTTTAACAAACTCTTTTATTAATTACCGAAATTCCTACACGAAATTTTTAAAATCAATGATTAGTTTTGACTACTGTCTATGAAATTCTTTTAAGAAGAAAAAGAAATCCATAATACATTTCCGATAGAAGATTGAGCAACCTCTTTCCGATAATAAAAAAAAAGTCAAATACCAATCACAAGTAATAAAATTTTCTGGGTTTTTTTTTGTTTTGTTTTCTTTGCATTTTCATGATGATTAAGAGTGTTCCAAAAATAATATTTCCCTCTCTAAAAGCTATGAAACTTGCAACTTAAAAATCAGCAACAATCCAGTCCAATGCCAACTTTGATACATTTTTTCTACGATTATTTTAAAATGCGAAAAATACAATCCCTCTTCCAGTGATGATGCCGTGCCCACGTTACCACGGAAAGGGGGTGCAGTAGTTTCTGAGGGTAAACACCCCTGAGCACCCGAGGACAGAAGTCCGACTTCTAGCTCATATGAAGATGAAACTCGCACATTCACTTGCACAACCCCTTGTTACAGGGGGGCACATTCACACACCTCACAGAGAGAACACAGATGAAGAACAGCCATGCCAGAACTGGGATTCGAACAACTAGATCTATGCCAAGACGCCGGCCACTCTTCCACTATCAGATCGATTGGTAAAGACCTCGTCTGATAGCGGCGCGAATAAGCAGACTTCATTTATATAACAATCTGAATTAATCGAAATGTATTAATTTTCATGAATGCGATTAGCTATTAAGAAGAATGCAATATTGCTTCTTGGGAATTTTTTTGTACATGCTCCGTATAAAAATTTAAATTTTGTATTTTTTAAAGTTTAATCCCCTGAAAATTTTAATCGATTTCATAACATTTCGTACCTTTTTTTTACACAACTTTCTAATTTACAGTATGTGATCAATATTTAAGGAATAAAATCCGTGGTCAAGGTTTTTGAGACACCCTGTATAATCATCTTAAATGCTAATATATTAATCATCATCCAAATTCTTTCTTTTAATGGTACGTGGTAGAATGAAAGTTATTGCTCGATTTTTTTCCATAACACAATAATATTAATTTATTAATTGAAGTCATTATGTTATTCTTAACTCAAGTCATTAAACCAATTTAACTCAAATCGAATTTTCTATTCCTCGACAATATTTTTTTTTAATTTATTCAATCGATAACAAAACATTTTATACTATGTTGTACATTACAACATCAACAAAAATTCCCACTGGTATTAGATTTTAGGCTACTATTATTGTATTTTCATCTGAAAAAGAATTCAGGTTATTTGACTTTCAGATTATTCAAAAATTCATGACGATATTGATCTATTGAACTTTTACTGCACTTTCGATTTTTTTGCAAGCCATCTTCCTTTGAAATACTAAGTCCATGCTGCACATTTCTTGGGCATAGAACGAATTTAAATCATTTATGCAGATGCTTCAGGAAACTTGAATAATATAACTCGAAGTTCATAGAAAACTAAGTAGTTGATAATTCTTTTATTTAAGACTTTAGACTGGTTATATTTTTTTTTTGGTTGATCTATAACAAAATTTTATTATTGGTCACTTTTAAATGTATTAATTTAAACCTTCATTCAAGTTGGAAATTTTTTTTATATGCCTTTCTTTTATAGATAAAATTGTACCTAAGAAGTATATATATTTCGATTCTCTTATGGAACGAAAAAATAAGTTGTATCGCACATTAATTGATTTTTATTTTATTATTTTATTTCTTTATTTAACAGTTTTATTTATTTTCTTTAACATTCGATTTAATATATTTAATTAAATATTTTATTGTAAAAATTAGTTTTCTTTTGAGTTCTACTCAATGAATTAGATAATTTAAGAGTTTTTTATGGATTTTTTATAATCTAATTATTTGCACTTAACAAAATTTATAGGATTTTTTAAATAATTTTCGTAGTTGTTACACTCATTAAATTTTATAATCAGTAGTAAAGATTCCCAAATGTTTATTATTTTAATAAAATCGGCTGAACTACAAACATTTTCCTGCCAGTTTACTAACATTTTTGCAAAATTTCACATGAAAACACAGGAATAGAATATACCAAAATTTATTTTTAAATATTTGATTCTTCATCATTACGTTACAAAATGTAATTTTTGCTGGATGATTATTGATCACGCGTATACCTAATAGGAATAAAATCGGAATTTAAATAAAATGATTTTAATTTTGTAAAAATAATAACAAGCAAATTTTAACTTAAAATAAACAACTGTAAATCTTTTTTTCCCTTAATAAGTTCGAAATTTCCTTGACGTACCATTAATTATTATTTATAAAAATTAATTTCTGAACACCATGTAAAAAAGAAATTCAACACCATTCAATATCCGTTTTAAGCAAAATAGCAAAACTCTCAACATTTCACTATTTTCAGAAAGATCAGCTTATGTTTTTCTTTTGATTTAAAAAAAAGTTCCTTTAATAATTTGATGTGAGAAATACTGGAAATTTTAAAGTAATTTTTTATGACTTTTAAAAGACAATCACAAGATACAACAAATACAAGATACATATGCAGAATGTTATGCATTATCAAAAAGAAATTTGAAAATTTTAGTTCTCATTACAGTTTTGAAACGTTGGTTTATTTCACAGTTACGATTTACTCTGAAAATCATTTTTTTATTGTTTGACAGTTTCCATGCACCAGCTTTATGCAAACAAAAATTCTGAGAATGATTGCCTTCTAACATTAAATTATATACACTTTAAAATTACATATTTTTCTCTTCTAAATTTATTTTTGAAAATAAATGATTAAGTATATTTGCATTCATCTTCAAATTTTTATTTAACATGCTATTCTGTTTTTGGCACACAGTTTATTTTGCTTTCGCAGTTTGTTAAATATAATAAAAGGTCTTTTCATTTAAAAAAATGCTAAATCAAAATATAAATCCAAATTTAATCCTTTTCATGTCTTCAAATTATAAGAATGTCGTTTTTTATTTTATAAATCAAAATAAATAAAACATTTTTAACATAGTCAGAATTTTAACTGGAATACTGATTTATTCAATGAAAAACTATGCTTCATTAAATCATTAACGATCTTAATTTTTACTGTATATTGGTTATTAGTTTAAGCTCTTTGGATTCTAACAGCACACTTTTACTTTTCATTTCGTTTTCGTAAATGTCTTTTATTCTTAATGGTTTCATAAAAACTAAATACTTTTTGGAACATTTCATTATTTTATTTTAATTTATTACATACATGTGAAAGTTATACTTTGATAAATAGATACTTATAGATAAACAATTTTAAAAAGTCACATGAAAAAATATTTCATTTTTATTTTAGTTTATTTAAGGATCCAATTTTTTTAATTAATTTCTAGAATAACTTTACGTTCTAATAACTGAATAGAAATTCAGTACTGAAAATTTTCTAGTACTTCAGCAAAATATTCCATTTTATATAAATGCGTAAAAAAATTTCCTACACTTAAATCTTGCTCTTGTATAAAATTATATACGGTTCATTATTATTTATATTATTAAATTATAATGAATACTATTGAATAAATGTCTAAATTACACTGACTAATGAGTTTGACTTATGTGTAAGAGTATACTTTATTATTTTTAGATGAACTTTAAATGATGCTTCATTTTACTCACTTTCTCACTAAAAAAAATTTGAAAAGTAGGCTTTATCAGCAGTCAAAGTTGTTATGAATAAATAATTTCCTGGATGAGATATTTACAGTTTACTCCCATATTTTATTAAATGTCAAACTGGTTTTCCTAGCAAAGAACTTCAGGCTTACTTTAAATTAGAAACTGATGTAATGTAACGCTTTATTCCAAATAATGTGCGCTATATGATCATTTTCAAAGAACTTCGTTATTTATTCAGAATTGTGTGCCGATGTATTCTTTGAAAAATGGCTTCTTCAAAAATATGGATACCTTCGAGTAAGCATTTGAAGTTTTTAAATTCCTCTTGACTGCAAAGTGGATAAAATGTACGTTAAAAATCCATGAGAAAGACTGAAACCTTTCATGGATATTTTCTATATATTTTTTTATGTTTTTATTTGAAATTTTTTTGATGTGCATAGCTTATCAATATTCGCTGAATAGAAATTCAGCTATATACAGCTAAAATAATCAATCATTTAGCAACAATCCTCTTAATATTAAGTATGATAAAGCAAATTGAATATATGATCTTAACTGACAGATTTCGCTAAAATTATGTAGTGTATCCAAGATTATTTTGCTAAATATATAATATATCTTTTATAATATTTGAAAATAATTTCTATACATTTGATTCAAAATATTTTATTTCCATTGCGAATTTTAAAATTAAAGTAATGGCCAACAATAGAAGTAGTTGTCGACAATTCCATAATAAATTCCAGTTTTATTTTAGTCAATCATTTAGCAATTCTTCTCTTAATATTAAGCATGATAATGCAAATTGAATATATGATCTTAACTGACAGATTTCATTAAAATTATCTCGTGTATTCTATCTTATTTCTCTAAATATATAACATATTTTATAATATTTAAAAATAAATCTGTTTCTATACATTTGATTCAAAATATTTCATTTCTATTCCGAATTTTAAGAATAAAGTTATGATCAACAATAGAAGTAATTGTCGACAATACCATAATAAATTTGAATTTTATATTTATGTGCGTTCTATTACCTAATAAATTTATTCCGAGGAATTCAGTTTATCCATGCTTAACTAACTATAGAGAAAATTATTTGTATTAAGTTCATTCAACTTTTCAAATCCTGCATTTTGTAAATTTAGTTAAATCGTATATTATAGAAGAAATAAATTTTATCATATCTATAACTAGCTAGCGGAACTTTTAAATTATTAAAGTAAGCACTATTGTTGAAACAAAATATATGAGATAGAAAACTACAATGTTAATATTTAAAATTCGTTTGTAGTAAGGGAATATAATAGTAACCCTCTGTGTAACAATGTCAGTCGACTGTAGAACTTTTCTTTATTTTTTTAATTGTTGAAAGGTCCATTTTATTTTCATATGCATAATTTGTTTTTCCTACACCAAATGTCAAAATTTTAACCAAGAATTTTTTTGTTGTTCATACTTATTTTGCTGTCAAATATTTTGTGATAATATTCATGTGATATAGTATTTATAGTATTATTATACGATGTAGTATTTATGCTTTATTGTATGATACAATACAGTGCTACTAAGTGATTCAGCATTTATATTTTTGTCAAGCACTTTCCGATTTCTTTGCATAATCGTCATTATTGCATTTATGCCTTGTCACTTTAAAAATTCTTGCATATATTAATTCGCACATAATCAAGAAAAACCAATTGGACTTGAGTTCAGTTATTCGCAGCCTTTCTACACGGAGATTCAGATATCAGTCAAAACATGTGATGAGCAAAGCTTGTTTTTCTTTGGAATATAGTCTATTTTCATTTCTAAGTGGTGACAAAGAACCCGAATTCCAAATCAGAAGTATACAGTAGCATTAATATTATTGTTTAACAATATTATATGAAATTTTTAAAAATCGAAGCAATATATTATAATCTAATATTTATATTTATAAATTTATTTTTTGAAAATAATGAAAAATCTTGTTTCAAGTAGATTTTCTAAAGTATATTTTCATATTGCATTTTGAAACACTTTTATTTAAATTCATATCTATCATGTTTGTGAAGTTGGTTTTTTCCAATTGATTTTTTCCTCGCTTTTTACAATTGAAGGTATCCGAGGACAATAGAATATTTTAATAATTTTAGAATTAATTATTAGTTAATGTATTCATTTAACTAAAAATTGATTTTATAGCTTTAGTACTTTTAATTTTTTTATTTCTGATATTTATAAATATGATGATTAATAAAGTGCATTAAAAACTAAAAACTAGAAAAATAATAATATTTAAACATTGTTTTATAATTATAATGAAGACAAGAAAATTATATTTTTTATAAAAAAATCAAATAATATTATAAGAAAATCAAGATATTAATATTTAATTGATTTAAAGTATTTCTATCAGAATTTTACATTGTTACGTTTTTTTTTTCCGAAATCCATGTTTTTAACTAAAAGCTACTAAGTAAGAAATTTAGCATATTATAAAAAGATTAAAATTTCAAAATTTGTCATTGATAAGAACAATACTAATGCGAATTAGAATGATTACTATACTAATATAATGTTAAATATATAGATTGAGAAAATTCCAAATATTTACTTTTAGAAATCTAGAATATTAATGGATAGCAATTTTCTTCCCAATGAAATGTTATATGTCAATTTATAATATGTATATTAACTTAATGAAAACGATAAATTTTATACACTGTTTTGGATATGGTGTTGCAGGGCTGGCTTTAAGGCATTTTTTTTCCCAGCTAGCTCTTAGCTGTTTTACATATTTTTTCAACTCACGATGAATAACATAAGAAATAAAAGCAAAGAAAAAAAAACCCCTGAAAATAATAAACATGAAGAATTCTTTAAAAACTTTCCTATTAGTATATTAATGAGGGAAAAAATAACATTTTCCCAAAAATCAGTAGATTAGTACAAAAGTGAGAAAAGCCTGTGGCTCAGAAAATAATAGAAGTGGATCTCAAAAACGCAATGAGTATTTTACGAAAGAAAATATCCAATAAAAATTAAAATGCATTTTAAATGTGGTTGTATTTTCAGTTTATTTATTCAAAGCTTCACGCTTCTGTGGTTTTTATTTTGACATTTGGATTTATGATTTTAAAAAAAGTATTATTTCCTTTTGGGACTCAGATAAAAACATTTTTAAAAAGTGTGTTGTATTTATCACTTACTAGTCGTCTCAGACGACAGCAGATGGTTCGCAATATTGGCTATATTTTATTACAAATAAATCGTTTTTTATGAATCCGATTCCTGATTCCGCCAGATTCTCTGACATTAAAGTTATGTTATTTTAACTGTCTTAGTTAATTTTTGTTTATCGTGTGCATAAACTTTAGTAAATGTGGCAGATCCATAACATAATAGCGCCACTAAAAACGTAAATATCCGTTTAATCTATCGTCCAAATTTCGCGATATTGTAGCCTTACTTTTTTATTCTGTAAACTACACAGATATTGAACAGAAACATTTTCTTTAGATTTCATGAATGGGAGGAAAGTTGCGTGATTAATCAATTGAAATGATTTTAATTTCAGGGTAACATTATAATTTGTTGCTAAAATTTATCCAAAAAAAACTTTTTTTTAAAAAAATTGTTAAAATTCAGAAAATTTCAGAAATTATTATATATGGTTTCATTAAAAAGACATTTTTTAATATTTTTAAATGATATAAAATTCATTCTTGCACAATAATATTTTTGGAAATTATTGCGGAAAACTGCCAAAAAGTCACCTTAATTTTTAATTATTTAAAATTCTAATTAAAATTTCAAAGTTATAGCTTCGAAATGCACATTCCCATATTTTAAGGTATACATATGCCAAATTTCGTAAGTCAAACGATCTTAGCCTATAGAGCGCCAAAACACATTCATTTATTCATCTTGATTAGTAGTATAGATATGCTATACTCTATTACCTTTGCGAATCTCAATATTGCTACCCTGTTTTTTATTCATCATACATTAAAATATCAAGTTAAGCTTTTTAAAAATAGGGAGTCTATGTCTCTCTTTATGTATGTGAACGCGATAATTGAAAAATTCAAATAATAATAATAATACTCTAAAGGGATGAATTTTGTTGTATGATCCTTAATCCAAAATCTTTGGTGCGTTTAAAATCTTTGTCCATATCCATCAACGTATCGGATGCCCATGTGTAAACGAACACAATAACTAGTGAAAGCTGGTGTGTAGTTTTGATACCAAAATTATCGGTCTGCAACGAATTTCTTGTTCCATCAGTCGAAGGAAAGAAATTCGAAAAGCATAACCTGTTCTCTTCATCATATGATTGCAATAAGCCGCAAACAAGCAGTTTTGTAGCCGAAGGGAAAGATTCCCTACGGCTTTAGAAGCCTCAACTACCCATCAAAAATAATGCTGACGCTTGTTATTATAACAAACACAGGGTTCTTGTGTTTGTTATTATAATAACTATACATACGTAGACTCCAGAGTTGACCAACTATCTTGGAAGCGAAAGGCTACAGTGACCTAGTGATATATTCCCATGTGTAAGTCGAAGAATTCTTGATTAGAAGCTCAGTTCTACCGAAGAATCCTACTTTCCATCGAACCTGGTGTATATAAACGAAGTCAAATGATTTTTATTTGGAAATTTAGGGGAAGAGGTGCCATCTCAGATATTTTTTTGTCATCTCGCCACTATTTATATGGTAATTACAAGATCTTTCCTAAAATAGACCTCATATTGATTCAAAACGAGACTAATCATAATAAATAACTAAACTTGGAGATAATTTATCGCATTTAAAATAATTTTTTTACAAAGATACTAATAATTATTTTAAATAAGGTCTTTTCCACAATATATATATATATATATATATTAGATTCAAATTGCTTCATTAAAAGGGAAGCAATATAAATATTTTATAAATATCAATCTCGATATCCATCTTGAAAAAAATTGCTGGAATCTTATTTTGATATTAATTTTCGTGAATTAAGCAAGTAAAGACAAATTTTAAAAATATAAATATATTTTATACATCAAATAAACAATGTAATTTCAAAATACGTAGCATACTTTTAGGTAAAGTAAAAAGAGACTTTGGTCACAAATTTTTAAATTAAAACTATTTTAAAACTCCACTCTTGTTTTTATTTTTTTAAATTTTCATCAACACTTATCTTTTTAGAACTTTGCCCAACCAAAATTTTCAGTTAATCATCAATATCTTGAAGAGTTTTAGAAAATCATAAACGCAGGCATTTAAATCATTTAATGGCTAATAATTAATAAAGCTTCTTGATAAAAAAAAAGAAAAACAAAAATAAAGAATAACAACTGTACTAGATTCTTCAATATATGCTTGAAAAATAATTTGACGTTTAAGTTCCGCATGCTAATGATTACGCGGGATATTATAAATGCTGTATAATCATTCTTTCAAAGTTTAGCCATGATTATGGAAAATTTTCCGAAAAAAGTAACACAAAGATAAGATTTTTAAAAAGATGCACTAGTTCATAATCCAAAATTAATTGCGTAAAAAATCATATGGAACACCAAGACTATTTTTTATTTCAATCCAAATGAAAGATTTTTTTATTAAAACGCATATCAACATAACGCGACAGAAACAAAGATAAGTTTAAATGTCTTTACTAAAGACAAAAGAAAATATAATGGAAAAGTTTGATTCTATAAAATGTAGAAAAAAGGACTAATTGTTAGCTGTTTTCCTCCATGAAAAACGTCAAAAAAACAGAAATATTTTGGTTAGTTTCGGTTCATTTACATTTTTTTTCACGCAAACGATTTTTCAACCAATTTATTTTCTTTTAGAAGTTATCTATTTCAGATTATTTTTCAAAGTTGTGAAACATTCAATTTGCTCAGCTTGAAATATTTCCGTATGATTAAACATTTTCAAATATTTCAGAAAAAGATTTTAATGTTTTTACAAATGAACTATTATTCGAATATTTGATTCAAAGCCTTCATTGAAACTCAGTTTATTCAACATTATTTAAAGCTTTCATTAGATCTTACTTCAGATCTTATAACAATGCAAATACTTTCAGGAAATATTCAACTCCTCTTGTAAAAATTTAAGTTGCAAATTTTCAATTTTTATTTTATAAAAATCTTTGTTAAAGCATTTTTGTTGATGCCATATATTTTGGTTGACAACTAAGCAAATTTGATCGAAAAAAATATTTATTAATTTAAGGAAAACTAACATTTTATGACTGCCATATTTATCTTTTTGACATTATAAAAAAATTCCACATTTAAAAATTCACATTTTAAATAGTTATGATAAGTGATTATTTCCAAATTTTATTAATTTTTCACCTATTTATATTATACATCAAAGTAACGTAACAGATGTCGTTCTGACAATTTTCAACAAAAAGATGATGAAAACATATTACAAACATAAAAAAATCATTTAATAGAATAAAATCCTCAATAATAATAGGAAACACGAGTGTCTTATAACTGTATTTTCTTTTTCTTGGCTTGATTAGCTTGTAACATCCGAATAAATTATAAAATCGTTCCCGATCAACAATATATTATTTTGTCCAACTTAGTTATGCAGATTAAATTTATGTGAGCTCTTTTTCATAGCCAATGGTTGAAATATCATCCTATATATCGTTTTAAAATAGGATTCTTTAAAAAAAAACTAAAATGACAGCGTCTCCCGAGAAATTAATTGAGAAAAAAAGATCAATGACTTTTCATTGTTTTCAGAAGCAATATATCTTGCCACCTGAACCATGGTCAAACAGTTGGACTCTAAAGCATAACTATTAGTAAATTTATTACAAGTTAGAAAAGTCAACCCTGCTAAGATTTCCTAGGTTCTTTTAATTAAGTGGTAAATCGTTTGTGCCAGTCCTTAAGGTGAAGAAAAGAAAAAGACTCATCATCTTTGGTTATTATTCTTTATAAACAAACATCTAATAATAAAGATTATAAAAATGCTAACATTTATTAATTATCATAAATATTAAGATTTGCATAAAATTTTATCTACTTATTTTTTTTTCACAAGATGATTTTTGTAGAAACTCTCAAATAAATCTCCTAAAAATATTAATAATAATAATGGCACATATTATTTCAATGAATTGTATTTTTTGTATTGTAATTAAAATTAAATAAGATGATACCATTATTTTAATTGAAATTTATTTCAACTTTCATTTTCGAATTGAAATATAATTATTTCGCGAAAAAAACATTAATATAAAAACATATAATAACAATATGAAAGAATATGCATTACTTTTTTTTTCAACTCCATTTTAAGCGACGCTCGAGGAACATCAAAAACAATTCTACATACCACTGAGTAACATTATGGCATTTCTATTTATATAATTTTTTAAATAAAATCTTACCTGAACAAATATGAAACACATACATATAAAAGTCATTTTTGAAAAAGCTTTATCAAAGTAAAAGATGTTGTTGAAAGCAAAACAGAACTTCAATCAAGTCTTACATTTGGACTTGAAAAATGGCTTTTTAACATGCAATTCCCTCTTTAATTTGCATGAAGTTGGATAAATGACTTGTGGCTAGTACATCTCGGAACAATTCTTCATTTCATTTTAAGAATTGTTGACTGTCTCTCAAATAAGAACTTCAAGTTGAGCTGTTTGGTTTCATTAATAACCTCAAAATGTCGTCTTATGGTTTGAAATTAAAACTATCCGTGTAGCTTTAAGTGAAAAGTTGAATTTCGGGTATTTTTTGTGCTCTTTGATATTCTCTTAGGATAAGAGGCTTTCATTAAGCGGACAATTTTATATTATCTCCCATATTAAATGAAATAACTGCAATTTTACTTTAGAATATTTTGTTATTTTTTTCTATCAAACATCAAGAGTTAACAGTTTTTGTTTCCAGATTTCATTTTGTAATTGTGATATTTTGTAATTTGAATCGTTTTATGCAACTAAAGAATTAGTAGAATATTTTTCTTTGTTATTAGATCCAGTAAATTGTAAATTTTAGGCTCACATTTTTGAACTAATTGTACGTTGTTTTCACCATGAATAATAAACACTAAAATTACTTCTACCAAAGTTATTATTAACTTATTTTGTTGATTTCAAAATTCATAAAGTATCATTCCTCGATACCCACAATTACATATGGCTTATTTATCAAAAAAAATTGGAGTATAAATTTATAATATGCTTCTAGTACAAAAAAAATATATAAATAAGATCATTATAAAGAACTGTAATATTTTTAAAGGGGAAATAAAAAGAAAGAATGCATTCAAATAGTTTACAATTTTTTAATAATTATTAAGTCAATAAGTATGCAATTTGCAAGAACGGTTTCTATAGTAGAATTATTTTGTATAATCACTAGATCACTATCAGCAAACTAAAACATCGATGAATTAT
This sequence comes from Argiope bruennichi, assembly GCF_947563725.1. Lineage (NCBI taxonomy): Eukaryota > Metazoa > Arthropoda > Arachnida > Araneae > Araneidae > Argiope > Argiope bruennichi. The sequence goes on along the minus strand of NC_079151.1, from coordinate 107,937,413 downwards.
GTTTCTTTATCACTTACTTTTTTTATAACATATCGGCAAACAGATCATCTATTTAATTATAAATTTTTAATTGTTTCTATTTTTAAAAAAATTATTCGTATTCATTGTTTTTAATTTGTTTAAAAAAAATTATTTGTCATAAAAAATTTTATATCTTGATATCAAAATCTTGATATCTCTCAATATCTTGAAGCAATCTTTAAGCAATAAAATTCATCTGAAACGAATAAAAAGAATTTTTGTAAATTATTTGTTAAAATGCAGATTCCAATGTATAGAAACCTTGGACAAATTACAAAATTATGTCAAATAAAAAATCCTTAGAAGTCATAAGCAAAATGTTTAATTAATTATAATATAACTGCTAAAGTTAATTAATATAAATGTAAGATTTTTTGATTGCTTATCGTATGTCCAAGTGATGTTCAGTCTCATGTTATGCATTTGCAAGAATCTGAGGAGTTATAGATAAAATAACAGCTGTGATACGCTGCTTTAAAACATGTAAGTTACTCCAAGACGTCTGCTACGCACAATCTTTTCATAACCACGAATGAGTAAAATCTAAGGAAATTAATTTTGAAAGTTTTATGAATTTTCACATTAAACCATCATCAGGCTGTATACAGAACTAGCTAACATATTCTGAGAAATAACAATTTTTTGAAATGAGATTTTATGAACCAAGTTAGTAATAGGTAGCTTCAAAAAACGCCATCTAATTATTCCTAAAAACCTAATTATTCTTTTGCATAATTCTGTAATGAGATCAAGAATTCTAGACACTCTCTGTAACAAATGAATTAAAATTTAAATTTTTTGTTAGAATATTTCTAACAGCACCTCACACATTTGCCATTTACTTTTGGTTTTCATATTTTTTTTTTTTTTTACAAAATAATATTTTGCATCAAATACCTTATTAATCTATATCTTAAATTAATATATTTACGTGCTTGCATACAAATAAAAAAAATTTTAAATATTTTATAATTTAAAATTGATTAAATTTTATTTAATAAATATTTTATATTTTTATTAAATATTAGATATTTTATAATATTTTTATATATCTTAAATGTTTTATTTATCTTTCTCATAATCATTCTCTTATCTTTTTGCAACTAAAAAGAATATAAGAAGAAATGTCTTTTTTTTTTCATATGAATAGTTGTTAGATGATAAAATATATTTACACTTAGGAACCTCTCTAAGATATCTCAAATAATATTTCTTCAAGCTTTTTCTTTAACAAAAACATGGTTATTTTCGAAAAGTATTATTTTTCTGTATTAGAACCGATTTATAAGCACAAAAAAATAGAAATCTTCTCATAAAAGGTAAATAATACTCTAGAAAGCTTTTCACATATTTTCCATAAACTAAATTTCATGGACGACTTGTTTCATTTTTGGAAGGATTTTATAATTTGGCTTTTTTATTTTTTTATTCTTTAATCTGCACATTTTATCATATTTTAGAGGACAAATACTCTTTGTTTTTCTTAAAAAAATAGTTTAAGCTTCTAATCTTCATCTTTCATTGTTTCGACTCAGAATTTTACTGATTTGGTTGATTAACCATCCTATCGTAGGCATTCTATAAAATTCGAATCTTTTCTTTTATCCATATTGGTATTTAAAGTTTTTTCTATTAAGTTCTGAGACTGTCTGATCGAATTTTTTTTTTTTAAATTGAAACTTTTTATTTTCTAAAAAGGGAATTTATTCTGAATAAGCAAATGATTTTTTTTATATTTTCACGTTGAAATTTTCTTAAAATTTATATACTATATTTGGAAACTGTCTATTAATATCAAAAAACGTTTTTACCATTTTACAGCAAAATATCTTCTCAATGTTGAATACAAAATTTCCTTTATTTCTCTTTCTTTTACTTTATTTTTTTAAGTTATCCTTATTTTTTCTTAAGTTATATAAATAATTTTCTTTACATTATCTCTTCAATATACACTTTCGAAAGAGAGTACTTTATTTCAGTTAGGTAAAATATTTTTGTTTATATTCATGCTTGTATTTTGTAGAGTTATTATCATAAAATATAAAATTTTATATTGATTTTTTTAAATAGATCTCAAAAATTGAGTTTTGGAAAGCTAAATTAATTTTCTTTAAAATCTTATCTTAGAAAAATTGCTGTATCAATTTTTTGCAATATAAGTATTATCTAATCTGTAGCTCATATATATTTTTAATTAATATGATTCAACCGATTATAGCTTCTAAAAAATATTTGTAAATATTTGTATAATACTTGTAAAAAAAATATTTGTATTGTAAATATTGAAAAAATAAATTTCTGATATTTCGTAATACCACAAGTACTAATAAATTATTCTAATTGGCAAAAATAGTTTCAGCCAAGTCATTATCTATCAAGAACTAGTTATCTTTTTAGATGAAAAATATTTCTTCTTTTCAGGAAAATTTCCAATTATTTAATCAAAGTTTTGGGGCAATACCCGTTTCAAAAACAGAAATCTAACTACAGTAACTAAATCCTTAAACGTCTTCTTTAACATTAATTATTAAAATCTTCTTCTTAACATTTATTTATTAAAATTTTTATTACTAACTTTTTAAATGATAGATATTTTAATTTTTATCTTTAATTTTTTAGTGATAGATCTTAACGACCTGAACATGATTTGCCACACTCATGCAGATATTATTTTTATTTTTCAATTCCTCAAAAAAAAATCTCGTATCACCAAAAATGTAAACTTAAAGTGCTTCCATTTTTGGACATATGTTACTAATATATATTATATTTTTATATGAACCAAAAAGCGAAGACAGTCACATAAACCATCATACCGTTCTTACGGAAACTTAAGACATTCGTATAGATTGAAAGGCAAAACGAAATATTCTAAAAACTTCATATCGTTAATGATACAATTTGATGTTTTGTTCTCTTCATAGCAATTTATCATAAAGTTAAATGTGATGTTACTTTTTGTGATAAAAATTGTAATCAATACAATGATATTTACTTTTTCGAAGTACATAATTTTCTTTATATATCATAAGTTTGACTAAATATTTTTGTTTTTCTATTTTTTTATGCATTTTCATCCACGAAAAAGCATGTTAAATATTATTAAATTTTGAATTATATGATTGTATCCTTCGGAACTATTATTGCAGCCCAGCAATAAATTATTTTTATTATAATGTCATTTATCTCAATAGCTGGAATCCAATTAATTGTGCATTTCTATTAAAACGGTTATGAGCTAAGCGACTGCCTAAATTCACAGTAAGAGAACCTATAAGTATATTGAAACACAAATTTTTTCTGTGAAAAGAAAAGCATAATAATACTAAATAAATAAATAATAATAATAGTCACACTTGAAAATCAAACTCTTTTCAAAAATCACCCCGATAGGAATTGCTTTAACTTTAAAATCATCTATTACTTTTATAATTTTCTACACGGAATGAAAAAATATTTATTTTAAGAAGCTTCTCAATTACCCTATGTTATTTCGATAACATAACATATTGATATCCTCCCACGGTGTCTGAGGTATTTATTCGACATTGGCCTTTATTTTACGTATCACTGACTTTCCGTTTTTTCAGTCTTTACTACTTCAGTAAAAAAAAAACTGTTGAGGCCTACTTTTGATGTTTTTTTCACCTTGCAGCGTTAAGTTCATGTCACTCAGTTTATGACAAACCATTGTTTCTCTCGAAAAACATACGCCTACAAAATAAGCGCGATTTTGTGATAAGAAGAAAGCTCGAATGCCGCAGGATAAAGTATCAAACGTGAAATAAAGCATGTCTGTTCAAGACTGTTGCCATTCTCTTTTTAAAAAATATATGGCATCGCTGTGTTTATATGTATATATCATAGCGCAAAACACATCTTTTTTGGAAAAAAGGATTTTTTGTATGCTTTTTTTTAGATGGTCCAATTTTTACTTTCTCTGTTTGTATCTTATGTCTGTTTGTGAATATTTCAAAACCGAATTGAGAAAGAGCACTGAAAGTTGTTATGCAGTCTCAGCAAAAATTTGTAAATTTGTTTTCTAAAATTTAAAAAAAAATCCTTTAAAAAGTGAGCTTTTTTGTCTGTCATATACATTTGTACACGATGATTTGAAAATCCAATTATCTATATGAACAAAATTTATTATGCAAATCGAAATTTTATTGGTATTTATCATGAAAATTGTAGATTCTATAACAAACTTTAGATCAAATTTGTAAGAGGCAAACCATTTGGTGGTGGTATATTCGCGTATGCAGGGTGTTTCTGAACTCCGCGTACAAACTTAAAGAAGAGGTATTCATAGAAAGTCATAGAGGAATCAGAAACATATGGAAAAGAAAGATCCGAAATGAATAGGTGGCGTTGTAAGCGAACATTTATGGTGCGTTGGCTTTCTCACTGTAACTGGCAACTGAGTGAAGAGATCATAAATCGTTTCGCTTACGTTTTGTTTGCAGATATTCATTTTTTTAATATGTTCTTTAATCCACGCAGTGTAAGTAGCAATCCGGCTTGAATGCCGTTGGACGAAACTTTGAACATCAACTCTGATGTTTCTAACTATTGTGCTATTTCTTATGTAATAAAGCACTTAATACTACTTTGTACATTGTCTCTTTGCTTTATTTTTATGTTTTTTAACATTTGAAAGAAGCATTTTGGACCCTTCTTTCCTATGTAATTCTGAATCCTTTTTATCTTTCCTATTTTTTCTAAGTTAGTATGTAGCGCTTAAAAATATCCTGTATGTAAAAGCAGAGAGTCAAAATTTCAACAGTGTAGATAAATGAAATCCAAAATACATTGTTTTGGCCCAAATTGTAGATTTATGTCAAATGTTCGATTCAGCTGGTGGAAGAAAGTATACAAAATGTATTATATTACGAGGCACAAAACGCGTCATACTAAACCAGGAAGCAGATGGGGATACTCATGTTAAGAAGCTTTCATGACTTTCGGGGGGGGGGGGGGCTTGTTCCTTCCAACACTATGAGTTAAAAAGATGTGGAAAAGATTACAAGAAGAAAAAAAAAGTGCTGATTATCTACGAAAAATTTGAGGAGAGAATACTCCCATTGGTTATAAATTTAAGATGAACTATTAATATCACGAAATCGAAATCTTTTAGAAAAGTCTGGGGCAATAAAGTTTTGCACCATTCAACGAAACAATTTGTTTTTGAATATAAAGTTCCGCTTCTTCAAAAGAGGTTCACTAAAAAAAAGTAGCTTATAGAAAGAAAGGTCTATCTCTTACTATACATCTTTAATATCTGATTTAAAATGTCATTTCTTTTTCTAATTAAAAATGCATTTAGTTTTTCCTTTAAAAATAGCTTCCTTCTGTAAAGCTTCTTTGGGTAGAATATTTTGAAACCAACATACCTTTAAAATGGAAAAGAAAATACCACTAAGTTTTTTACTCATTTATTTTTAAAGTTGTGCTTATAAGGCAACCATTATTTTTCAAATAAAAAAGTGAAAAAAATGTTAAAATAATAATTCTTTTTGAGTATAAAGTTTGACTTATTAAGGTCATGTTGGAGATCCACACCAAATATCTAAAAGCATGAAAGAAGGCAACACCTCCCAAAAAACGTTAAGTTTTAAGGAAAAATAATTTCTTTGAAGATTATGATAACACAACTATAAACTTTTCTCTAGAAAGTCATCATTAAAGTACCACTTATTATCGGAGAAATTTCGTTTTCATAAATGGAACTTTTCATTTGATACTAAATTTAGAAACTCCATTTTCATTCAGGTAGCATTTTTGTAAAAATCTGCTTGTTAAATTATTCTGAAATACTTGAAAGTTAGAAACCCGATTAACAAAATTTTGAAGAATATGATACATCAATATATAATAGATTCAGTACTTAACTCTGTAAGTTTGCTTTTATTTAAAAGAAGATGTATCTTTTCTTCCAAACGTTTTAATATTTTAGACGAATCTATTTTTAGCTTAATTAAGATTTTTGAGTTTATCTTAGACTAAACTGAAGAATCTAAGTATATTTCTAGGAAAATGAGAATTATAAATGGATTACGAAAACTAATTCTTTTTCTACTGACATACATATAGTTATTAGGTAATCTTTAAAGCTAAGAAACTGCATAATTTGGCAGTTAATTTTTTAAAAAACAAATTATGTTTATTACTTTATTGACGAATATATAATTTTTTCCCTAAACATCTATGCTGTATTTTATTTAATTTGATCTATTAATAATATTTAATATATTAATTTCAAAATATCCATAAAATATATTTTCAAGCCAGGAAACGCCAAAGTTTATTTTATTTGTTCAAAACAGACAACTTTCATGATCCTTAAGAAACAAATAGATAATTATCCGTTGGTTTTAAACAGAATGAAAAAAGTCAATTTAGAGTAGAAATAATGTAAAACATCTAAGATCATCAAAACATACTTCATTTGATGAAATTCAACCATTTCTTGTTAAAAAAGTAATAGCTATTGTCAAACAAAAAAAATTAATAAAATATTTCTTTGCCTTACTTGTACTGATGCAGACGATTTAATTATTGCTTCGTTAAATAAATAGACAGACTTTTATATATATATATTTAAAGACGATAAAGTTTCACAGTTGAGAATGGCAACAATGTAAATAAACATCGTAGATAATAAAAATACAGTTTCGGAAAATTATTCGAAAATACATTCTAATTAATTTTGCTGAATCTTTGATTATTTTATGCACAATATACAAAAAAAAACTAAATAAGATTCCAGGTAAACAAGATTCCAGGTATTTGTAATAAGTCATTTTTTTCAAATTAAATTTCAAGGAAAATTAAATGTTGCAGAATATATAATTAGGATTTGTTTCCTAATAATGTTACATTTTTGTACAGAAATTTCATAAAACATTTAAAGACTGACAACGTATTGAAAGTATCATTTTATTATTATAATTCATCCAATATCATTTAATTCGTTTTTTGCTATTTCAATTTTTATGGATACTTAGTATTATTTTCATTTAAAAAATCATGTCTAAATTATGGAAAGATACATTTAATAATTTATAAATATATTGTATTTATAATAATATAATTTATATTAACAATACAGAATAGTTTATTTTAGTTTAAAAGTCACAAGTGATATTATTAATTAATTCTACAATATTATGAGAGCTCTTTTTAAATGGTTCTTAACAACTAAACATTGTAATTTTCATATTTCTGCCTGAAAAAATAAAAGTGCATAGTATTAATATCTTCCAATTGACCATAATTTTCCTAAACATTCTATTCTAATTCTATTTCTTCTGAAAATAGGAAATAAAACTTCTAAGGGCCAAAAATATTCCACAGAAAAATTCATTTTAAGGATGAATCAGATCAACACAATCCAATAAACAGAATCCATAAATTTTTGAACTTTGTATCATAGAATATTTTCTTTTTCATCGAATCATTTTAAATATGTAATGAACGGAGAAATCATCTTACTTTTAGTCAGCAAAACGCAAACAAATATGCTGCAATAAAAATGCAATTTTCTAAACAGAAAAACTAAAAATATGGCAGTTATTTCAGAATAAATATGCGAAAAATTATTTCCGAGAATAAGGTATTCACATGTATAAATAATCTTATCATAGGTACGACTTTTCCTTAGCTTTTCTCTAATAAAAGCAGCAGAATGTTACGGGAAAAGGAATGCATGAAAATTGGATTTCAGTTTCTCTGTTGCATAATAATGTGCATTTTCCTCCGTCAAATCTTATTTTACTTTGATAACCTGAAGATTGTGAACCAAATTCAAAGTATTTTTATTTAGTTTCGAGAAACTTTTGTTCATTTTTTCTCTAATAATTGATGATTTATAAAACATTCTGTTAACAAGTATATCTTGAGTATCTAATAAATAATTTACATCATTTTCTTAAATAACTTTTTAGTAATAAAATGAAAGATTTTTTCTATTATACTCATAAATTGTCGTTCAAATGAAATAATTATTTTCAAGTTCTATGATAATTGGTTCAATTCACTGTACTAAATTGTCTGATGCATTAAATGAATTTTATCGCACATCATTCAAACAACTTTAACTAATTAGTGAATCCCTATGTTTGTCAAAATTTAGTAAATAGTATAACATTTCTTTAAATATTTAGATTAGATTAGATTTCTTTAAATATAATAGAACAAAAATATTATTCACTTGTTAATTGCTATTAATTAAAGGGTTTCCTTAATTATATTTATTTTCTCATTGTTTGAATTCTTTAACCAGGTCACAGGCATGCAATGATCTGGTTTACTCTAACTTCTTTAGTATAGTATTATCTTACATCAAATATAAAT